>NW_028186376.1:157851-159533 GCF_003343005.1 Rhea americana | reverse complement strand
CCCCGCACCCCGGGGAGCCCTGCGCAGGACTGCCCCCCGCGAGCCCCAGCTAGCCCAGGAAGCCCCACCTAGCTCCAGGGGTAATCCAGTCAGCCCCAGTTGCCCCAGCTAGCCCTGGGGGCTCCCAGACCAGCCCCAGTTGTACCCCAGCTAGCCCTGGGAGCTCCCAGCCAGCCCTGGCTGCTCCTCTGCTTGCCCTGGCAGTCCCCATTCAGCCCTGGGAGCTCCCCAGCTGGTCCCAGCAGTACCCCAGCTAGCCCAGGGTGCTCTCAGCTAGCCCCAGTTGCTTCCAGCTAGTCCTGTGGGCTCCCCAACTAGCTGCACATACGCTTCAGCGAGCCCAGGTACCCCAGCCTGACCAGGGAGCTCCCCAGCCAGTCACATATTCCCCTCAGCTAGCCCCAGGTACACTCAGCTAGCCCAGGGAGCTTCCCAACCAGCCACGYATTCCCTCTGGCTAGTCCCAGGTACACCCAATGAGCCCTGGGTGCCTGCAGGCAGCCCCAGGTCCAGCTAGTCTGCCCCAGCTACACCTCAGCCAGTCCTGCACRCATCACAGCTGGGCTCCTAGGTCCTAGCTAGCCCTAGGCAACCCCTGTTACCTTTAGYCACTCTCCAGCTTGCCAGCTGTGCCCTTCAGCTAGCCCCAGAAAGTCACGCCAGCCTGCCTGGGTGCCACCAGCTCATCCCAGGCATCCCCTGACTAGCTCAGGGTGCCCCCACAGCTGCCCAGGAAGCCCAAGGAGTCCCCTCATCTAGCCCAGGTGCCCCACAACTATCTCTGGGTGCTCCCAAGCTACCCCCCTTGCCTCCAGCTGGCCCTGGGACCTTCCCAAAGCAGCCAAGCACGCAGGCATTGCTGGGCCTGGCTCGCCTCCACTCCTCCTGGCGGGCGGCTCCGAACAGAGGGGCCCCACGGAGGAGGAGTTTTCAGCCCACAWGGAGGAATTGCAGTGCGGGGCTCACGGTGCCACCACCTCCACTCGCCCCTCTCAAGGGAGGCAGGCCCCGAGCCTGCCCCGCCGCCGCCAGGTCCCGCCTGCCTCCAGGCCCCGCCCCTTCCGCGTAGGCACCACCCCCTGCTGGAGGCCCCGCCTCTCGAGGGCTAGGCCCCGCCTCTAAGCCCGCCCCTCGGTGAGAAGCCGCCGCGCCCGCCCCACGTGGGCTAGGCCACGCCTCTCGCGCCGTCCTCCCCTCGCAGGAACCGCCTAGGCGCGCTGGGTACGGGCGTTGAGCTCTCGCGAGAGCAGCGGCCGCGGGATGTGCGGGGGCTGCGTGGGCACGGAGTACCCGGCGCGGGTAGGGCCGGCGTTGGGGCGTGGGGCGCGGGGCGGCCGCCGCGGGCCCCGGTGCGAGCTTCGTGCTGCCGCCCTAGGGCACCACTTGCCTGGAAGGCGGCTCCTTCCTGCTCAACTTCGTGGGCTGCGCGCAGTGCGGCCTCCGCGACTTCGTGCTGGTCGCCAACCGCGCCGCCGGCCTGCACGACGGCGAGGAGATCGTCACCTATGACCGTAGGGGCGCTGCGGCGGGGGGCAGGGGGCTGCGGGCCGGCCCGCGAGGTTGGGGGCTGGTGTCCAGGGGCCGCCGAAGGCTCCGGCGCCGGCCCCAGGCAGGTGTCCTGAGGGCTGCTGGCGAGTCCGAGCGTGTGTGTGGGGGGGAATTGCTGCTGGGGGGCGGCTGAG
>NW_028186376.1:148927-157070 GCF_003343005.1 Rhea americana | reverse complement strand
GGAGTCTAGGGGGGGATCTGAGAGGCTGGGGCATGGGAGATTACTGCTGAGAGGGTTTGGGTGGATGGGAGAGCTAGCTGATGAGGATCTGAGGGGTGAAGGGGTTGGGTGAAGGGGTTGTTGCTGATGGAGTGGGGAGAGATTGCTGCTGGGGAGATCAGTGGGGATGGGAAGATTGCTGGTGGAGAGGGATCTGAGGAGATGTGTGGAAGGGAAATTGCTGGTGGTGGGGGATCCAATGGGGTGGGAGGATGGATCTGAGGGGAGGCCTGAAGGCTTGTGGGGCTTTGGGAACCTGGTGCATGCCCCAGGAATTGGGGAGAATTGATGTTTTGGGAGGGAGGTCTGAGTGACCTGGGTGGGGGACACTGATTCTTGGGGGCTCCAAGGGCTTGGGATGCTTTAGGGGCCTGATGCTTGGGGGGGGGGGGCTGTGAGTCAGGGGAGGATTGGTGCCCCTGGGGGCTGTCCTGTGAGCTGGAGGAGGCTGATGCCCTGAGAAGGTTGGAGGAATTACACTTTTGGAAGAGGGGGGAGGTTCAGGGGAGATTAATGCTCAAGAGGGCCCCCAAGGGCTGAGGAAGATTGATACCTGGGGGGGTGGCTCAAGGRTTGGAGGAAGGATGTTTGGGAGCCTGATGCTCTGGGGGGCCTGTAGGAGCTGGGTATTGGTGGTGGTGGTGGTGATCTGGGGGAGGCCTTACCCCTAAAGGGGCTGAGGGGATCAGAGGTGAGCCTGAGGAGTCCCCTGGGGTGCTGGGAGTCCAGAGAGCTGGGAGTATGTGGGTGGACAGATACCTTGGAACAGTGTTGTCAGAGCTAGGAGTATCCGCTGGCTCCCGTCCTCCACAGACCTGTGCAAGAACTGCCACCATGTGATAGCACACCACGAGTACACCTTCAGTGTTGTGGATGACTACCAGGTACCTGCAGTGCCCTGTGGCTGGGGGTGGTCCTCCTGTACGAGTATCCCAGTGGTTCCTTTCCAGCTCCAGAGGGGGCCTGAGCCAAGCCCCAAGCTGCCGAGGGCCAGGCTGTGCCCGTGCCATTGGGATTGGCTCCRGGGATGAGTGCAGTATCGTCTGTGGCAGGGTGTTGGCACTGGGAGGTGGAGGCTGCTGTACCTGGCAGGGCCATGCTTCTGGCTCCTGTAAGCTGCAGGAGGGATGCTCTTGAGTGGTCTTCTGCAGGCAGCACTTGCAGCCTTGGCCTGTCAGCACAAAGCAAACTGGGCTTTGGGCTGGGGGATTGGAGCTGGGGGACTGAAGGGAAATGAGCCTTCCAAAAGGCTTCTGTTCCTGGAGGTTCTGGGGCTCTGAAACCTGCCCAGGGCTGTAATTTTCCAGACCAAATGTTGGAAACATGAGGGCTGTAGGCAGCTGTGCTGATTCCTGTCTGCYCTTACAACTGCTGAAGGGAGCAAGGCAGCTTTGGAGGCGAGCCACAGGAATAGCCAAGAAGGCTTCAGAGACTCCTTTGCAGAGCCATGTGCTTGTATCTTCAGGGCACTGGTCCGTGGTTCAGAATGGGTAGCCTGGCCCAACTGTGTCAGCTCAGGAGCTTGGTGKGGGCATGGGCTACTCAGGCTCTGCTTCAGTGTCTGAGGTGGGAAATGAGAGCCCAGGCTCAGTGCAGTAATGCCAGGCTTTTCTACCAGTGTGTTGGTCTTTCCATGCTGCCCATGGGAGCATCTGAGAGATGTGCAGTATTTAGCCCAAGTCAGAGCAAAGGATGTCTGCGTAATGGAAGGAGCGTGAAGAGAGCGTGCAGGGCTTGCCCTGGTTCTCCCAGCCCTCCTTTCCTATTGAACAGCTAAATGCTGGAAAATGGGCTCTAGGGAGCCTTTGGGACTTGGTCCCAAGGGAAGAAACTAGATCTTCCTAAGTCTGATTGCAATCGAGACTTCTGGAGGATCGGGTGCCGGCTCCAGCTCGGGTTTCCCTGGCTGTACCTCAGCGCTGCAASGAGATGGTGTGGGAGAGACCAGCTCCTGCTGGGCCCAGCAGCCCCTCCCTGCTGCTGTGTTCTACCTGCCTGTGCTGTCCTGTCCTGTTGCAGGAGTACACCATGCTGTGCCTGCTGTGTGGCCGGGCTGAGGACTCTGTCAGCATCCTGCCTGATGACCCGCGCCAAATGACCCCCCTCTTCTGAAGTGTGARCTGGTGTGTATCCCAGGATGGCGTCACAGCTGCCCCCAGGTGCTGGGTCTGTGCAGGTCCCCTGTTGCAGCTGGTTGGGGCCTGCACAGCCCATCCCTTTCTGGGAGATAATGTGTGGTCCCTTATACAATGCTCTTGTTCCAACCTCTAGCCTGGATGCAATGGATGCCCAAAGCCGGATCCAGCTCCCATGTACCCTGCATATCCTGTGGTGGTCATTCCCAGCCTGTGTCTGCTCTGCTCCAGCTCTGTGCTGCCCTTGTCACTCACCTGTGCCTGCTGCCCTTGGAATGTGAACCTGAGCCTCAGGGACAGGGTGGAGTATCACAACCTCCACCCCTTGTCTGTTGAAGAGACAAAAGGTGTTGGTGGGGAGCAGGTTGTTACCCTCAAATGGTTCAGCAAGGTATAGCCATCCCAGATGCCCAGCCACTTGTGCCTCAGCAGAGGAGGCAGTGTTYGTGTGGGGGGAGCAATAAAGTAAATGTGTTGTGACTCAGTGGTGGAGACTGCAACATGTTGGAGGGAACAATGAGGGATACACACTGCAGAAGGGGCCAAGTGAGCCCCCTCAAGTCCTTACTGGTCCCCATAATTGGCAAAGGGGCTACAGCTCTATACCATGATCGAGAGACTCTTCCCCTGCCGTGAGCCTGCAAGATTCTCCTTGCCGTAGTGTATCTGGCTCTGTCCCTTCTCCGAATTCTAGAGCCGGCTCTGCCCTTTGTCTTCCAAACTCTGCAATTCCTGAWCCCTGCTGAGCAGCAATGTGAAGCATTTCAGCTCACCTGGAGGGAGGCAGGTCACACTGAAACCCAGTTTTGGTAGGGAGCCCGTTTCCTTGCTCTCTTGCATCTGTGTAACCTAATCCTCTACTTYGGGATGCTAGCAGCGTGTTCCTGAGGCCGGCAGGAACCGGCCAGGGTAGGAGGCAGCCGGGTGTGTTGGAATGACTCCAGAAAGCCCTGTGCGAACCTCTGTTAGCTGTTGCTATGGGGCTGCTAGCCCTAAATGCCAAGATCAGTCCTCCTTAGGCAGGGTTTGAGCGCCTAGGCACCCAGGCCCGGTGGCTGTTCCCTGAGTGCGCCTGGAGAGACTCGGGCGCTGTCTGCTGGCAGCGCGAGCCACTACTACCATGGCATAGTGGTGCCAGTGAGCAGTTTCCTGGATCTGCCAGCCTGGGGTGCTTCCTCCTACTAGGGGCTTCGCCAGCTCTGCCACTCCTGAAGATGCACCTACAGCCTCCCCCACTGTGAGCATGGTGCCCACTGATCTGGGGCCACTAGGCAGGACAGTGTGGTGAGCCCTGGCATGCACTGCCAGAGCTACCTGCACAAAGCACACAGAGACCAGAGCTCCTTCCGGCTTCTTTATTGGACCCAGGCCATGCGAAGTGCCTCCCGCCACAGACACGGCTGCTCCAGCTCTCTGCCTCATCAGGCTCCCTCCACGAGGGTGGTTTCAGAGGGGGCCATCACCCAACAGAGGGCTGGGACCGTCCTGAGGGGTGGCCACCAGCAGGCTGAGCTGAGGGGTGCTGAGGCTGGCCCTACTTGGCCAGCTTGAGCAGGCGCTGGATGTCAGGCTCCAGCTGAGCGGTGGGCATGCGAGGGCTGTAGCGCCGGAAAGGTTCACCCTCAGGGCCCACCAGGAACTTCTCGAAGTTCCAGGAGATGTCAGCCCGCTGCACAGGGCTCCACACCATGAAGCGTGGCTCTGCCATTAGGTGCACCGCGTCGTCAGCTGGCGCAGGCAGGTGCGCCTTCAGGTATGCGAAGACAGGGTGGGTGTTCTGCCCGTTCACCTGGCACTTCTGGAAGAGGGTGAAGTTGGGCTCAAAGCCACCCCCTGGGCGCACGTACTTGAGGCTGTTGAGGATCTCCTCGTTGGTGCAGTTCTCCTGGGGCAGGGAAGGGAGAGACCCAGGGCTATGTCATGCTTTCCCCATCCTAACAAGGATTTGGATTTCCCTGCCACCCTCCCTGGCATGCCCATGCCCACCAGCTGGAAGTGGGGGCTGCTCATGGACTCTGATTCCATTTAGGGATGCACAGGGCTGGGCACTTACCTGGTAGCCGAACTGGTTGCAAGGGAAACCCAGCACGACCAGCCGCCGAGGGTAGCGGGCCTGCAGCTGGTTAAGCTGGGTGTAGTCCCGCACAGTCGTGCCTCAGAGTGATGCCACATTCTCGATGAGGACCACGCGACCCCGAAAGTTGTTGAAATCCACCTTCTCCCCCTGCAAGGAGGTGGCGCTGAGGTCGTAAAAGGACTTGGCGATGGGCACGGTCATGGCTGCGGGTGCGCTCTGAATCCTGCGTGCCTGCTGCTGCTGTCTTAAGGGCTGCACCCTGCTCACGTGACATCTGCGCTCCAAAGGTCTCCTTGTCCTGGTGTGACTTGGCAGAAACTGGAGCCATCCCACCTGCTGGCTTGGAACCAATGCAAGGAGAAGGAGGATGTGGAGGAGGCCTAGGGTGGCCTGGGGCCAAGGCAGTGCTTCTATCTGCCTCAATAATTTATGTTGCCTGCCAGAGTGTGATGGAGCTGCTCCCCCTCTGACCATGGGATATGGGATGCCTGGGCATCAGCCTGGGGCTTGACGGTTCAAGCTTAGCTTCTTCCAGAGGCCTGGATGCACTGTCTCAGAAATGACAAGACTTTGGGTGCTGGTGCTTTGCAGGCCTCTTCTTGCTGCAGATGGAGGAGGTGGTTGACTTGGGGTGGTGGGCCCCACATGCTGCTGGAGCTAAACTGGGCACTGGGGAGGGCTGGGTCCCCTAACTCTTCTCCTTCCCCAGACTAATGCTGGGCAGCTGCCTTGGCATCACCCTTGTACTCTTCTCTGGCTTCTGACATGCCCTTGTGTGCTTGCAGTCCGTGACTGTGTTCCCAGTGTTCCTTTYCACTGCAGTGCCCTCTGCTGCCTTGGTGCCCACAACTGTCCCATACCCACCTGCCTCAGTGCACACCACCATCTCAGTGCCCACTGCTGCTTTAGTGTCACCACTGTCCCATACCTGCCTGTCCCAGCCCACCACCGTTCCACTGCCCACCACCATCCCCCATGCCTTCTTCTGTCCCAGTGTCTCCTCCCATCCTGGTGCCCACCTCCATCCCAGTGCCACCGACCTCAGTGCCTATTGCCAAGTTGCTCCTCCTGGGACCAGCTCCTGCAGCCCCTTGGGGCTGCTCCCCTGGCTCAAGGTTGAGCTCAGATCCCAGGTGAGCATGGCACCCTGCACCTCCATGGACCTGTCCCCAAGTCTGGAAAGGGGACACCAGCAGCCCTTGGAGCAGCCTGATTTATTCATAGCCACTTAGCTTGCTGTGTGCAGGCACCAGGCTCCGCTCGCACTACAAGCGCAGCTCATTGCACCGGAGCCATCAGGGCAGACCCCAGACCTGGTACTGGCTGCACTGGTGGTTGGGGTGACCRAGGAGGACATGGCCAGTGTGGCACTGCCACCTGCTGCACTCCCGATGTGGCAGCAGCAGTTGCACTCGAGCAGGCTCATGAGGCGCTACAGCATCACCTTTATTCTGGAAACCATATATGTAAAACTGGGAGGAGGGCCTGGGCAGGAATGGGGCAGGAGGGACAGTGGGCACAGGACAGAGCRCAGGGCGGGCACGGGGGTGTGCAAAGCGTGCCCGTGACACACATGCACACATGAAAGGGACACAGTGGGTGAGCGAGAGGGCAAGGTGGGCTCCGGGCTCTGGCAGAGGGGAGCACGGGCCAGCCTGGAAAGGGCTGCCCTTGCCAAGGGTGTGGAGGGTGTCCAGGACCCTGCGTCTGCTGCCCTGGGAGGGAAGCAAGGCAGCGCAGAGGCACTTCCTCACCAGTGCCCACTCAGTGTGAGTGCAGTGCCCAGCCCCAGCACCACCAGCGCCCACTGCCCTTCTCAAGTGCTCCTCTGCATGCAGCCCCGAGACCCTCCCGGGCATTCTGGTCAGGTACCCAGGCACCCAGTCTCCATCGTGGGCCTGGGGAAGACACACGCCAACGGGGCCACACTGTGAGTTGGGGGCAAGTGGGAGCACCACGGCAAAGCTTCAACACCAACAGGCTTTRGGACTGTCCTCAGCGCCTGAGGGCTTGTACTCGTCCTCCTCCAGCTGGGCCAAGTCGGGGACGCCAGGTGCCGTGGTGGCACGGAGCCCTGCCAGCTCCTTGCGGTGTGCCTGCAGTACCAGCTCCGTCAGTCGTGTGAAGGACTGTGAGGAGAGGTGACGTGTGTGAGCCCCGCAGCCCCTGCCCCTGCACCCCCACCTCCCTCGGCTGGTCCCGCTCACCTCCTTGATGTTCAAGTTGCTGCAGGCACTTGTTTCGTAGAAGTCCATACCGTACTCCCGGGCCAGCTGCAAGGCAAGGGCAGTGCTGTGGCACAGCCACGGCTTGTTACCCACTCCCCCCCACCCTTCTGCTCCTTGCACATCTGGACATGGGAGATGGATGGACAGGTGGACCGTGCTGGTAATGGGGGGGGACACACACCACCTTGGCTAGCCATGCTCGGTACAGCAGGGTCCCTGAGGTGGAGGTGCAGAGATCCCTGGGGTGGTCCCTGGGCACACTGGAGATGCAGGGGAAACATGAGGGGTCCTTGGCTGTGCTGGGGGGCTGTAGGGGGTCCATACAGAGTTACTGAACATATTTCGGTCTGAAAAGGGATTGTAAGGGCCCCTGGATATACTGAGGGCTGTGCAGGGAATAGCCTATGGGTCCCCGGGCACGCTTGAGGTGCAGGGCTCACCTGCAGGCCTTGCTCTTTGGCCACTTGCCTCTTGTGCTCCTCGTCCGCCTTATTCCCGATGAGGATTTTCTGGACCCCGTCTGGTGCGTACTGGGGAGGAGGGGGCGGCGTGAGCCAGCCCGTGCCGCCCCCAAGCCCAGCACACGTGGCTGCTGCCCTTGGCACCACAGGCTCCTACCTCATCCACATCGCTGGCCCACTTCATGATGTGCTGGTAGGAGCGCTCACTGCTGATGTCGTATACCAGGAAGATGCCCTGCATGGAAAGGAGCCAGGGAGCGCAGCGGCAGAGGTTTACCCTCCAGACCCATGAGACCTCCTCCCAAAAGCACCACCACCCCAGCACCACCGCCTCGTCCTCCTCTCATTCCTCAGTCTCCCCTGCATGGGATCTGCAGTCGGCTGCTGGGCAGAGTCTGTGTCCAAGAGCCAGACAGGGCTGGGGACCCCAGCCGACTCAGGAGGCGATTGCTACCCACTCCAGGGGCCCTTGGCCTGTGCTGGGACAGTGCCATGGCCACCGCAGCCACCTGCTAGCTCTGTGCCCACATGTACCTGTGCTCGCCGGTAGTACTGCTTGGTGATGGTCTGGTACCTCTCCTGGCCCGCCGTATCCCTGGAGCCGAGGGAAGAGCCAGCTGGTGAAGATCCAGCAGGGAGGGGGGGCTACTTCCCTGTGCCACCATCCACACAAAGGAGCAGGGCCTCCACAAGTGGCACGAGCTGCTCAGGGCTCAAGTCCCAAATCCAGAAGTGGGGGAATAAGCCGTGTTCAACCCCTGCCCTCCCACCCAGGTTCAGTTCCCTCCAGGATTTGATCCCACCCTGCTTCCCAACAGCCCGCACATGGGTGACAGTCTGGTCCCCAGTGGTCTGGATGAGCTGGCAGTGCAGGGACTCGTGAAGGCCCAGCCCAGGGAAGGAGCCCCCATCCCCCAGGGCGCTGGCACTCACCAGATCTGTATCCGCACCTTGATGCCGTCCACTTCTATGGTCTTCATCTTGAAGTCAACCCCTGGGAAGGGAGAGGGCAGAGTCTTTGGGTGCCCTGGGAAAGGGGCTGTGCTGCAGGGGACACCTGGGGAGCCCCCTCCTCCCCCTCTCTCCCCCTCCTCCCGGGGGCAGGCCACGACTCCCGGTGCCTCGCAGGCACTGGAAGCCCATCCCCGTGGCGGTGCGGCTGCTGCAAGGGGAGCCGGCTGCCCGCAGCCCTCGGCCCGGCGC
>NW_028186376.1:126615-148502 GCF_003343005.1 Rhea americana | reverse complement strand
TGCAGCGGGCACAGCGCGGGGGGGGGCAGCTTGGAGGCACTGGGGGCGGCGGGCACGCACCGAGGGTACCGGCGGTGGCGGCTGAGGATGCACTGGGGGACACCGGATGGTGTCCGGGGTGGGGGGGACCCCAGGAATGCACTGGAGGGCATGGCAGGGGGATGTCCCAGGGGACAGCAGCGGGGACACTGGGGGATGCACGAGGGGGACACAGCCCGCGGTGCACTGGGGAGGCCCCCAGAGATGCATCGGGGGGTGCACTGAGATGTCCAGCTCCAGGGGACAGCCAGGCAGCTGGGGCCCTTCAAGAAGGGCAAGCCCAGAGTGGCAGGTGCTGGCCTGGCAGTGAGGGGTAGCCCTGCATGCAGTGTACCAGCGAGGCAGTGCAGCCCAGGGTGCAGAGTACCCTGGCCCAAGCTTAGCTGTGCAGTCCAGCTTGCAGCACAGTGCAGGGATGCTGTGGTCAGGGGTGCGGTGCAACGGTGTAGAGTAGTGCAACACTATCCACAGCCAGAGGCTATGGTGGTGCAGTGCAGCTCAGTGAACTGTGGCCCGGATGCAAAGTGCAGCAATTCAGGGAGACACCATGCAGCAGCACAGTGCAGGAGTGCAGCACAGTGCAGCAGTGCAGGGTGGCACAGTGCAGCACAGTGAGCGCAGGCTGTGGTACTGGCACACAGTGCACTGCTGTAAGGCATTGCAGCCTCTAGCACCATCATGCAAAATGGAAGTGCCATGCAGTAGTGCAGTGCYGCCTGCCAAGGGCACAGCATAGTGAAGTGACACAGGGTGGCATGTCACCATGCAGTGGCAGCCGGGCAGCGGGGTGGTGCGGCACAGCAACACAGCCAAGGGCACTGAAGTACCAGGGCCCGCCGCTGCTGCAGGGCAGTGCCGCGCCGAGCAGCGGCACAGCGGGACGCAGCTCAGCGCAGCCGCGCGCGGTGCTGTGGGGCACAGCCCCGCGCTGCACCGCACTGCTGTGTCACGGCGTCACCGCGCCGCAGCGCGCCCCGCGCCGCCGCGCCGTGCTGCGATAACGGCGCGCGGCGCTGCAGCGCCGCGTGACGACACAACCGCGCGGTAACGTGCGCCGTGACGCAGCCCGGAGGCGCGGTGACGCGCGCGCCACCCCCGCGCGCCTTCACCTCCAGCGCCGGCGGCGCGGCGCGGAGCGCGCATGCGTAGCACGCAGCTGGGCCACGGCGGGATTCGGCCGCACGGGGGCGCTGCCGAGGGCCGGGCGGCGGCGGGCGGAGTGGAACGCGCGAGCCGTTATGTCCCCCTCGGGCCGCCGTCGGCCGTGGCGTCCTGTGCCGGCGTGAGCCGCCTCCGCCGCCTCCCCGCAGCATGGCGGGCGCGAGCTCCCCGGCGGGGCGGCGGCGGCTGCGGGATGACGGCGTGCGCACGGCCACCTCGGCGGAGCAGGTGTGGCGATGGGGGGCGAGGGCGCAGAGGGGCGCAATGGGGCTGGAGTGCCGGGATTTGGGGTGCAGCGGGGCTGGGATGCGAGAGTGTGGGGTGCAGTGGGCTAGGGTGTGGGGGTGTCATGCTGCAGTGGGGCTGGAGTGTCGGGGTGCAGTGGGCCTGAGGTGTGGTGCAGTAGGAATGGGATATGGAGGTGCAGTGTGGGGTGCAGTGGGGCTGAGATGTGGGGTTGCGGGAGGGGCTGGGATGTGGGACTGTCAGGCTGTGGTGGGGCTAGGATATCGAGGTGCAATGTCGGGTGCAATGGATTGGGGTGTGAGGGTATGGGGGTGCAGTGTGGGCTGCTGTGGGGCTAGAGCTGTCAGGTTTCAGTAGGGCTGGGATGTGGGGGTGCAGTGTGGGCTGCCGTGGGGCTGGGGCATGGAGGTGTCAGGCTGCAGCGGGTCTGGAGTGCAGTGGGGTGAGGGTGCTGTTGGGATGTCAAAGTGCAGGTCGCCCTGGGACTGGTGGGGAGGACCTGGTGGAAGTGTGGCTAGGTGGAGGGCTCAGTGGGGGGGCCAGGCAGGGGGATTGGGGTCACCCCAGTGGGGCGCAGGTGGTTTCTGGGCTCAGCAGGGCTGTGGAGTAGGTGGGGTGCAGCGAGCAAAGTTGGGGAGCTGCCAGGGTGCATAAGGATGTGTATATTGGGGTGCGTGCAGCAGAGCTGGAGAGTGCTGTCGGGGACGGCCATGTGGCTGGCATGGAGCAGGGCCAGTGCCTGCCATGGGGGATAGCTGTGGGGCTGGCATGGAGCAGGGCTGGGAGGTGCCATGGGGGATGGCTATGGGGCTGGTGTGGAGCAGGGCGCTGGGTGCAGCGGGGTTTGCTGGGGCTGCTGCAGTTGCATGGCACATTCTCCTGTGCTCAGGCCGCCCTGAGCATGTACGAGAGAAGAGAGCAGGGTTGGGCGAGCGGATGCGGAGGGGTCTGGGGACATCCTGAGCACGCCGACTGGCTCTGAGCCACTGTGTACCTGGTGTGCCAGGATGCTTGGACTGTACGCTGCCACATCTGCTCCGTGCCGTGCCTGCAGCGTGGGGCGTGCAGCGGCACCTGCCTGCTCTGCTATTGGGCTGAGGCACAGATGTCTGAGTAGCTCAAGTAGTGTGGGAAAAGGGCTGGCCTCTTCTGCATTATCACTGAGTTATGGGGCCTTCTGGGAAGCCCTGGAGAGGAAAGTGTGGTGAGCAGGCAAGAGAGGTGACAGCTCAGCTCTGTCCCCTTTGGGCCCTTGTGTAGAGCTTGTTCAAGGGTACGAGGACAGAGATTCTTTGTTTGACCATGCAAAAGATTGGCTTGAGTTTTATCTGCGCATTGGAGGCCTTTCCTACCCTTGACAGATCACAAAGGGATAACAAATGGAGCTTGCTGTGTTTCTCAGCTGTCCAGGGCTGCAAGAAGTGTCCCTTGGGGCGGCGTTGTTGAAAGAAGGCTTGCCCTGGGCTTGGTCAGTATGCCGGTTCTTCTTGCAATGCCTTTCATGGTTGCCTTGTTGCTGAAAGCTCTTCAGGTGCTCGTCCTGGGAATGGCAGTGGCACAGGCCGCAATGCATGTGGCTGGGCCCAGTGCTGGGCCAAGGGATGGTTCTCTCTGGCTAGCTGGGGGATGAAGGAGGAGGCATTTCTAGTTGTTGTCCCTGGCTGAGGAGGTCAGTGCTGAGATGAGTCGGCCAGCACAGTGCTGTCCTGGGGGGCTGGAGGCTTTTATTCCTGGAGCAAATTCACCAGGCGCTGTGCTCCCTTCCCACTTCCAACCTACCCAGCTGGAAAAGCCTGTTCTTCCCCAGAGGGCCGATCTGTGATAAGTACAGTGATGTCTCCAAGTGACAGAGTCTGGTGGGAGACAACAGGGCCCACTGCAGGCAGACAGGCAGGCAGAGAGTAGCTCTGGAAGCTGTGGTCAGCATGGGGCTGGAGCTCGGTGAGGCTCTGGGGAAAACAGCGGGAGTGCAGGGTGTATAGGTTGCTGGAGCCCAGTTAGAGTAGGGCCATGCATAGGGAAGAGGACACAAGGGAGGAGATTTCTGGGCAAGAAGATCTCTTAGGGAAGGGAAACTTCTCCTGTTGGGTGACTTGCAGAGTGTTTGCATTTCCCATCTGTGAAGTGCAAGGTAGGACTTGGGGCACCAGGACCTGGGTGCAGAGAATGCCTCTGTAGAGATCTCTTCAACTTGTTGAGCCTCTGTGGCTTTAGCTCAAGCCAGCAGTGCTGGAAGTGGTGGTGATGGCCCAATGTCACCATTGTTGCAGGGCATGGGGGCTGCCTGTCCCTTCCTCTGTGACCTGGAGAAGGCCTCTGCTGGACAGAGCTGGGTGCTGCTTGCTCCAATGTGGATCTGCGGTGTTCAATCCCACTGGCATCTCCCTTCCTCTAAGTGGTACAAGTGGTGTGTGGCTCATCAGTGACTGTTCTGATGCCCTCATGGAGAGGGCCTGGTTGCCACTGCTGCCTCTTGCATGTGTTTTGTCCTCACCACTGAAAGGCATTTCCCCTTTTGGCTGAGCTCTTGGAGTTACCTTCTGAGTTTGGTTTGTCAGATGAGAGGAGTGCAGGACAGGTCTGTACCAGCCAACAAGGATTGTGACTGCTCTGCTGCCTCCTGGCCTAGCAGGAGGGACGATGTAGRTTCACTCAGGCCTGCTGTGTGGATATGTGGGGGTCGGTAGGGTTCCCTGATGGGAGAGCAGTGTGTTGGGCCTTGTTTCCCGCACACAACCAATTGCTTGCAGGTGTCTGATGTTTGCTGAGCTGTGTACTAGTCCTTCTCAGCCACCTGATTACATGTGGCTTGGTCAGATTTGGCTTGGATGTCATCTCCAAGCCCTCTGCCCTGCTCTCTGCTCCCTGGTCTTGCAGGAACTTGAAGCTGAGATGCCTCAGGAGGCTGGTCTCCCATCCCAGTACTGTCTGGTGGGAGATGTTGTCAGTCCCTCCAAAACTGCTCCAGGAAAGCGCTGGAGCCTCTTAGCCCTTGCCACCATTTTTTTTTCAGTCAGAGAAACCTAAGCAGAGTGATGAGATGCTGCACACACGAGTAGTTTCTTAGAGGGCCAGTGGATTGTCTGGGATGCTTGTTAAGTGGAAATTCTTGGTCCTGAGGTGTTCTTCTCCTGGATCTGATGTTTTACCTTTCTTCACAACTACATTTAATGGGAAAGGTGATCCTGCCTCTGCCCACTGTAGGACCTTGTTCCGTCCCCTGTGCTAATATAAGTGCTCATATGGCTGGGTCACAAAGCAGTGGCTTCCTGATCTACTCCACTGTGTGAACAGATTTGGAAGAGGTGCTGGTGTAGGGGGGATGCATTGCCAGGGCAGCAATCCCAGCTCAGGCCAATTCAAACTCCTTGTGAAGCCTGAATGTTGATGCAGGAGGTGTGTGCTCCTGTGCTTGTGACTCCAAACCTTGTACAACCAGAGCTGTTCTCTGACAGTATGATGTTGTGCTGAACCACGGCCCTGTGCCTAGGGGCAAAGGCTACTTGCTTTGCCTTGAGCATGTGTCTGCAGAGTGACATGTGATGTGGTGGTGTTTGGTGACCTTGGGTGCTGCATGGAGCAGGTAGGCTGTGGCCATGTGTGATGGACTTCATGCTCCTGACTGAGGCAGCCTCAAGTGCTTTTCAGGCTTGGTGCTGTGCTACCAAAGGGATCTTGGTTTCTTTGCTGTGTTGATACCTTCCTTGCCATCTGTGACATGTCCCAGCAGCTCAGGGCCCTGGTGTCTCCTGAGTGCTCTGCAGTGAGCTGTGTGGCAGAAAGTGTTGGTGAGGAGAGAGTTGGGTTAGTGTTTCTTGGGCACAGACAAGGCCTCTGTTGTTCCTGTGGTTAAGAAGCTCTGTCTGATTTCTGCATGTATATATTTTTTTCTCCTTCCTTGCACTGACTCTGGCTTTTTGCCCTGGGATGTGTGGGATGGGAGAGGGAGGCAAACACAGAAATGGTCAGAGAGGCAGAGGAGGGTCTGGGAAATAAGCAAATGCTCCCTCTGCTGTCTGGGGTGGGTGAGTTCAGCCTCCTTGGACTGACTTGGCAGGGAGGTTATGACTTCTTGAGGATTGCCTGGCACCCTCACACAAATGCCATCCTGCATGAGGCTGTTGTGGGCTTCCTTGGATGCATTATAGTGAGGAAGAGTGCCTGACAAGCCAGAAGCAAGAAGCGCTCAATATCCCTGCTCCTGTTGAAGGGCTAGCAAGGTTCCCTAAGACTGCTGAATCCAGTGCCCCTCTCTGGAGCCAGACCTGTATCCTTCAATCTGTGTCCCAATGGCATTAAACTTTAGCCCAGAAGCTGCTTGCTTTTGGCCTTGCTGAGGAGTGTGTTCCATGCCTCCTGGCTCYGCTAGTTGGGAGATGCCTTCCCATCCCCTGCATCCCCTCTGTGCTGTTGGGGGCCCTCCTCACTCCTGCAGTTCACGCTGTTGCTTTCCTTCCCCATTGCTCCATCATCAACAACCTGGGTGCAGGGAAACTCCCCTCCTCCCTCTTCAGCCTTTCTTGGCAAGGCTTTTCTTTTGAGAAAGACAGTATATGCAATCCCTTGAAATGTCTGAATTCTCCTCCATGCCTGAGGGATGGCCTCTGTTGGGGTGAAAGGGGATGCTGGTGTTTCTCAATCCTTGGTGCTTCTGCTCTCCCTGCTCTTCTCTGGGCTGAGAAAACGCAGCATGCCTCCCTCCCAGACAGACATAAGGACATGGTGATCCAGGTGCCTCGGTGCAGGAACACGTACAGCATTTCCAGGAGATAGTCTCACTAGGAGCCTGTTTTGGGCTTCAGCAAGCTGTACTTAGTATTGCTTCAGAAACTCAACCTTGGGGCAGTGCTACCAAAGGGATCTTTGTTGCTTTGCTTGATTGCTACCTGGCATTCTGGTTAGCTGCAGGAGGTGGTTGGACTTGTCATAGTTGTTTCTTCTCACCTGAGAATCTGTCTCATTAGCGAAACCATGACTTCACTGTGTGTGCTCTCAGTTACATGATTTTCTTAAGCTTGGTACATTATTGAGGGTAAGGAAGATTACCCTGGCTTGGAGTGATGCGAAGACAGTAGTTATGGAGCTGAAGGAACTCCTTAAAGTTACATCAAAAATGAGTCAAAAATCCCGCAAGTCCTGAATTGCACAGGTGGGACCATCGAAGCCATCCAGCTTTGCTAGAGAAGGGCAGCCCAATGTAGTTTACTTGGAGGCCTCAGAACAGATGAAACTTTGTCTTGAAAAATTCTGCTATAGGAAACAGAAAACTGACCATACTTGAGACTGTTCTTAGTCTTGAGTGAAAAACTTCTTTTCAGCGTTCACTAGGCTGCTTCTCTGGCAAAAGCCTGTAAGTTACCCTGGGCACACAAAATCAAGTCAAGACCAGGTGGCTCTCAGTTGGTTTGATTTCCTGAAAAGAAGATGATGAGACAGCAAATCTGATAATGGAAAGCTAATCGTATTTAGCTGAATAAATCCTGTGGGATGAAGCAGATCTTTCTTAAGGAGAGAGGYCTTTCAGAGCCAGTAATATCGTCTGACTCTGCAGAGTGGGTTTGGGCAGTGCGGGGCTTGCTCCCGGCAAACGTGGCTCCATGCAGAAGAAGCTGGATGCGTTCCTGAACCAAGGCAGCCAAGAGCCTCCTGCTGCCTGCTCCCCTGACCCTGTCACATTGTTACCAAAGAGCGTTTGGTGTGCTGGGATCTCGAACAGCTCTGCCATTGCCCTCTGGGAATGAACTTTTTTGGGGGTGGTGGGAAGGGTCTTTCCTTCAATCTTGCCAAACTGGATAGAGACTGGCATGCCAGGCCAGCTATGTGATTGGCAGCATGGSCCCCTTGCATCTTTTGCAACACTGTGTTGTTCGTAGTTGTGTTGTTACGTTCTCATGAGATGCTGTTCATCAGCTTGGCCATGGTCGCTATGTGTGCATGCTTGTAGTCTCCAAAAGATGCAAAGAAAGGGACAGCCAAACCCTTTTCTGTTATCCTGCCTTTCTCCTGCAGCAGAGAGAGGGTAGCCAAAAATGTCGTGGTCAAGGGAACTGCTCTGAACTGCCCCAGCAAAAGTGCTCCTCTGTTGGCATGTGGTAAAGGCAGGGGCTGCTGTGGCAGGTCTTTGCTTGTGGTCAGTCAGTCTTTGTGGTCTGTGTGAGTTTTTTGGCAGCAGTTGGGTGTAGGTGCAAGCAGCGGGGGGATGTTGCCTGTCCCAAGCTGTTGGACTGGACATTAATAGTAGAGCACAATGCAGATTTTGTGATGATCTCAGAGGGTCGACTGGGAGATCTGCAGCCTCTTTCCTTCCCCATGTGGGATTAAGCGCTTCGGGGTGAACATGTAAATGGTGACAGGAGTCCAGCATTGTTCTTTGGTGCCATTTCAAGTGTATTTGGGTAGACAGGCATTTGCAGCCTGCTCCTCTCTGCCAGAAGGCTCTGGAGAGATGCCACTGAAAGCAGAGAAGTGGGCGAGGAAGACAAGCTTGAGACCCAAAGTACTTGGCTGTTGATCACTTCCTTTTATGTTGGTGGGTTTTTTGGGGAGGGGGAGGGAGGGCAGGGGAGCCACTTGGCTGTTGCCAGCCAGACCTGGTACAAACAACTTACCTGCCTTGAGGATGAGAATGGCAGGATCCTCATCCAGCTTCGATACAGCTCCCTTCCAGCTCCCTTCTGGCATGAGACTGGGACATGTTGGGAGCTGTAGTGGGGCTCACTGGGAGAAAAGCAGGATTGCTTTCCAAAGCTGACATTGTTTTGTTTCTTTCCTTTGCTTATTGCTGGCTCATTGCAGACTAAAGTAGAAGATATTGTGCAGGAAGTCTTCAACGCCTACAAGACGAACCATCACACTTCACAGTAAGTAGCCGTGTGGCTGTGGGACTCTCCCTGGCTATCTGGGTCAGCGCATTGTCCTAATGGTGTGGCTTTATGTGTGTAAAACAAGAGTTTGGCTGTTCTGCCTGCCAAGTGCTCTGCACCTCTAGGGGCGGAGCTGGCTCTGGCTTACACGGATGAGTGTAGTATGAGGCAGCCGCTGCCAGATGCCCACAGGGACGCAAGGGAGAGATGAGGGTTTAGAAAGAGCTACAGCATCCCCTCATTGAGTTAGGCATGTGGTCCTCTGCTCTCCCTCAACCCTTTGCCTTCTTTCACAGTCCTCACATCTGCTTGGTGATAGCTCCACCTTCACTTTTAAAGCTTGAAGCTGCTGAGAGCAGTCCGAGCAGGTGAGAGGAGCAGCCCTGTTGCTTGGCTCTGCTCCTCTGTAGGCAGCGTGTCTGATGCTGCCCTTGCCACGCCTCTGCCCCTAGAACCTGCTGTGGGTACCTGGCAAAGGGGCTGCCGGCCCAGGGGTTTCAAGCATCTGTTCAAAGACTTGCATAAAGCAGTTGCTGAAGGGGTATGTATGGATATGGTGGTATCCTCTTTCCTCCAGGCACAATCTGATCTGTACTGTTCAAGTGTTTAGAGGGCCAAGAAGCAGTCTAAGCAGATCTCACCAGTCTGTCTCCAGATCCCCAAATCTTTGGGTGCTTGAGAATCTCTCCCAGCTTCTGTAGATTTCTCAGGTGCCTAAATCCCTTCAAACACTGGGCCTGAAACAGCCTTCTGTAATCCTTTGGATTAGTGGAGATAATTCAGTGGCCAGCTGATTTTACATCCACTATCTGCTGGGAAGTTTCAATTAAAAACAAAACAAAACAAAACAAAAGACATGCAACTCTCGTGACCGAAGAGACTACAGCATGCTCTACAGTTGAGCTGCCCTTCCTGTGGCCTAACCCAKGGAGGCATACACCTTGCAATCACTGTTTCCCAGTGTACCTAAACTCCCTTTGCTGGCTTCACACCATAGGGTCAACTGCTCTTGCAAGTGTGGCCGTGAAAGTCTTGCCTGTCTTCTGTCTGCAAGGCCTTAATGAGATGCCGTCTGTTTAGTCTGCTGGGTTTCTGGAAATTGTGGGGCAGTACAAAGCAGGAATATTGTTCTTGGCTTTGGAAAAGGGCTGTTGGCATGTCTTATGCTTTCTCTGGCATCTCTCTCCACCAGAGGCCACGTTGTCTCCCAGTTCTTGCCCAAGTTCACAGCGTGTGGCTGTGAGCTCTGCAGGAGGTGGTGGACAGTTCTGCTCCTTTTGAAGTGCTCCCACATGGCCTTTCCCAACTCCTTTTTTGCCTGTACACCCACTTCTGCTCTGTTGGAGATTTGTTCCTGGCAGCAGGCAGAAGGAGGAACTACTCCCTGTATGAAATTCCCGGCAACCCCTCCAAGGACAGCAGGGTGACCACAGCCAGGCTCATGTCGGCTCTTCAAGGTGCCATGGATGGCAATGCTTTGCATGCTGAGCCCTGCCTTGCTCTGCCTGTCTTTCAGATTTGTCCTGCAGCGGGAGAAACACTTCCACTACCTGAAGAGAGGCCTCAGACAACTGACTGAAGCCTATGAGGTACCTGTCATGCCTGCAGCACTGCTTGTCCTTCCCCTGCCACACCAGGCTGTGTTTGGTGTTCTGCCCCCAATGCTGATGGCTCTCTACTTTGCCTTCTGGCTTGGGTAAACCATCCTGCCYGTCAGTGATGCTTTAATTGTCACTGGGCTTTTGCCATCCTGAATTTGTTGCTGCTGGCTGTAGGGTGGCTGCAAGACTGGCCCTGGGGCAGGTGAAGTGATTCTTGGCTGCCTGCATGATCAGAGTGCCCGCATGTTGTACTTGTCCCTGCAGTGACACTCCAGAGCAGTGAGAGCTCTTCTGCCTGCACCCTCTCCTGCAAGAGCTCTGCCTGCTCCTGGTGGCATCCCCAGGCCCTTTCCTATTTGACTGCTTGTCCTTGGTAACTGCTGTTGCCCCACTGGTCCCTGTCATCCCTACAGTGTTTGGATGCCAGCCGACCTTGGCTGTGCTACTGGATCCTGCACAGCTTGGAGTTGCTGGAGGAGCCCATTCCCGAGTCGGTCACCTCTGAGTAAGTGATGCTGGGGGACTGTGGTGCCATGAACACCGAGGAGGCTGGCCTTAAGGCTTGGCAAGCTGATCTTTGAGAGCAACTCTAGAAACCTGTTCTTGAGCCCCTATGCTGTTCTGGAGCCCCAGAGTGGAGGGGTTAAAAGTGGCATCTCTACTACTTGCCTCTGGGACAGACACATTAGGACTGTCCTGTAGTGACATCTCTGTGTAGTGTCTGCAGCAGTTTTGYCATTTGGCACTTTGCCCTGCTGAGCAGGTCTGCCAGGGAATTTGGGGTAGCATCCAACTCGGACAGCCCCAAGGGAAGGAGAAACTGCTTGAACGACCAAGTCAAATTTGTCCTGGCTTAACTCCTGTGAGGGTGAGGTGAATCTGGCAGAGGCTGAAGCAGCATGGCCCTTTGTGGCAGGAGCAATGATGGGCTTTGAGTTGCTGGTAGTGGGGAAGGGGGTGAGAGACCAATGGAGTGTGTGTGGCTTAGATGTCGATACCCGGAGTGAGGACACAGGATCATTTGGCATTTGTCAGAGCAGCCAGGAGGGCTGGGCAGTGGCCAGGACCTGTCAGCCAGAGCAGGTGTTCTGGCCACCTCCCTGGGATAGTCCTTGGATGCCCTGGGGAGAAATGGTGCCATCGGCAGAGGCTAGACTTGGGCAGGCTCCTTGCACAGGTCCTCCACTTGCTTGCAGTACCCATCTGCTCTGTGCCAGCTCCTGGTTTTGTCAGGCCTGCAGACTGCGTGTGAGTTTGCTGCCTTGGCCCTGCTGCTGATCCCAGAGGTGTTTGCTCCTGTGTCTGCTGGGTGCAGCCAGACCCACCTCCTGCTGTCCCCACGTGTTGGGCACTACCAGGCGGGAGCACAAGAGTGCTTTGTCTCATTCATGGCTATCAATGCCTCCTATTCTTGCCTGCCAGCACAGCTAGCTTTCAGGGCATCTCGTGACAGATGGAGATGGGGGAGATAAGGGACCCAGCTTTAACCTCCTGCGAGGGAACGAACAGATGGGAATGGGCTGGGTGAACTGACCTGCCTCCTGCAGCACAAGGCAGGCACAGAGACCCTTCACTTTTGATAGAAGATGAGCACGGTTCTCCCTTGCCTCAGTGGGAGAAATCATCCCTGTGTTAAGGACATAGTCGGGTTAAAATCCTCCCCTAGAAACCCTTAGGGACATTCAGTCAGGTCTGAAATCTGTTCCTGGCAGCGGAAACACTAAGGGAAGTGTCTGACCTCCCTGCAGGGGCCTTGGTCCCATTGCCTGCTGCAACTTCAGGTTCACAAATTGGGAAATGCTCCTGATGCCTTTCCTTCCTGCTGTGGGGCTGTATTGAGAGCAGGCAGAGGATGATCAGTGGTGGCCATGGAACCATCTCACATGGTGTTTGCAAGGAAATCTCATGGGCAGACAGGCTCCCAGAGCTGAATGCACTTGGCACGGGATGCAGTATCTGCATGAGCTGTGTTGGGCCCTTCGTGTCAGTCTCTGGACACCCAACCTGCCCTCTCATGCAGCCAGCTACATGATAGGATCACGTACTCATGTGGAATCTGTCCTGCCACCCCACCCCAACGAGCTGGTGGTGCCTGGCTGGGAGATAACTGAGCCATTAGTGTGGTTGGGTACCTTGTGAACTGCAAGGCAGTTGGCAAGGGCCAAGCCCCTTTCTTAGCCCTCCCTCCATCCTCTGCAGTGTCTGCCAGTTCCTGAGCCGCTGTCAGAGCCCCCAGGGTGGCTTTGGCGGAGGTCCTGGTCAGCACCCCCACCTCGCCCCCACCTACGCAGCTGTCAACGCGCTCTGTATCATTGGCACAGAGGAGGCATTCAACGTCATTGACAGGTAAAGCAAGGCTGGCGTGTGGGGGCCCTCCAGGGAGGGTCCCTGGGCAGCCCTGCTTCCCGCTGAGATCCCTGGGGAGATGGCAGCCAGCATGCCTCACTTCAGGCAGAGATATGGCCAGACACTGCCCCAGGGGGCTCTCTGTACCATGAATGTTTGGGGTCTTTCCCCTCGCATGGGCTATTGCTTTGCACAGGTGGGGCTAGCAGGGAGGCATGGCCATTGGAGCCATGCAGGTAGATGCATCTTGCTGGGACAGAGTTTAAAGTTGCTTCTTGCCCTCCAAGGGCAACAGCCTTCCTTGGGCCTGGATGCTTCTGGCAGTGGGGCTGGAGTGATGCCCTATAGGGGAGTGAGATAGCAGGGGAGCCGTGGCAGGTGCTGTGATGTGTGGGCTGGGGAAGACTGGGCCCTCACTGGCCCCTCATGCCTTGATGGGTCTTGCAGGAAGAAGCTCCTGGAGTACCTGCACTCGCTGAAACAGCCCGATGGCTCCTTCCTCATGCATGTTGGGGGTGAAGTGGACGTGAGGTGGGTGTGCACTGCAGAAAACAGGTTTCCAGCTCGGGCAGTGCCAGCCAGGGAAATGTACCCACAGGGCTGTTAGGCAGGGCATCCTTCTCTGCTGCAGTCACAGTGTCTGCCTGGGCCATGGACAGGCACATGTGCACAAGCAGAGCTGCATTCTTGCTGAGACCCTTCGAGTCAGCTCCAGGGTTGAGACTGGTGTGTGCTGAGCTCAGCTCCTGGCAGGGGAAGGCAGTACAGCCTTGCAGGCAGAGTCCTGCCTGGATGCTCAGGGTTTGGGTCAAGCTATTGCACGGATGGCTCTGCCCTGGTTTGAACCTGCGTAGTTGGTTGGGTCCTGTCCTGGGAGACGGTAGCTGTGGGGGTTGCTGCGCCCATGTGCCAGCAGCTCTGAGTGCCTTCTCCTGCAGGAGCGCATACTGTGCCGCCTCTGTGGCATCGCTGACCAATATCCTCACGCCCACGCTCTTTGCCGGGACGGCTGAATGGATAGCGAGGTGAGGAGAACCAGGCAACGAGACCTCCATGGACAATGGTGGGGTGGTGGGACAGGACAGCGGRCAGCTACTGGGGTACCCTTTGCATTGGTGTTGTTCTGGCCAGCCTTTCCCTGCACAGGTGCCAGAACTGGGAGGGCGGCATTGGTGGGGTGCCAGGCATGGAGGCCCACGGCGGGTACACATTCTGTGGTGTGGCAGCCTTGGTCATCCTTAAGAGCGAGCATCTGCTGAACCTCCGGAGCTTGCTGGTGAGTGGCTCCACTGACATCCACAGTTCCTCCACAGGAGCTGCAGCCCACTTCAAGTGTCCCTGTGATGTGTGGTGTCACACAGGACCCCCTCTTCTCTCCCAGGACTGCTGTGTGCTCCTGCTTTGGCTCTTAATGCACCAGGGGCTGGATATGGGCCAGCATCCTGCTGAGATGGGGATGGGAGTCTCAGCTGGCCTGTGGTGGGGGGGGGGGTAGTACCTATGCCCAGACCTTGCCAGGCTGAAGCTGCCTGTGGCTGTCACTGCACTGGCATCTGCTCCTGTCTGTCCTGTGCAGCACTGGGTGACCAGCCGGCAGATGCGTTTTGAGGGCGGTTTCCAGGGTCGCTGTAACAAGCTGGTGGACGGTTGTTACTCCTTCTGGCAGGCCGGCCTGCTGCCCCTGCTGCACCGCGCGCTCCACGCCAGAGGTGAGTTGGCCACACAAGGTTATCGACCTGGAAGTCCTGGCAGAACCAGGAAATAATGTCTCCAGGGGATGGATTTGAGGATGAGTTTTAGCAAGGAAACAAAGCAGAGACTGACTGCCTGCAGCTGGTGGGTGCCACTGGTGTTCCCTGCCCTTGATGGGGTGCTGAGTCACAGCAGAATCCACCAGGCTTCCCAGAATGCTTTTGGACAGGAAGAGGCTTGAATTTCTACCTGGAAAAAAAGGAGGTGGTTGTTTCCCTGGGGRTGTGTGGGGGGATTTGCCATCTTTCTGAGGTTTCCCAAGTGTTTCACTGCCTGTCTTCCCCATCTAGGTGATGCTGCTCTCAGCATGACGCACTGGATGTTCGACCAGTTGGCACTGCAGGAATACATTCTCCTGTGTTGTCAGTGTCCGGCTGGGGGGCTGCTTGACAAGCCAGGGAAGTAAGTATCCCACTGTGAGCTTGAGGCCTCCGAGGGGAAGGCTTCCTTGTGCTCCAGGCCCCAACTCAGCAATGCTCTCTCATCTGCAGGTCCCGGGACTTCTACCACACCTGCTACTGCCTGAGCGGGCTGGCCATTGCTCAGCACTTTGGCAGTGGGGACCTCCACCACGAGGTGGTCCTGGGCATCCCTGAGAACCGCCTGGTAAGGGCCCAACGTTCAGCTGCAACAGGCAGGGCTGTGCTCCTTCTCTCCACCGTCCCTCGGCACCGGTCACCTGAATCCCAGCAGGGCGGCTGTGGCAGTCTGGCATTGTAGAGTTGCTGCCTCTCCTGTTTTTGGCAGCCTTGACTCATCCCCACAGGGAGCGTGTGAGGTGGCAGACCACTTCCCTGCTCCAGGCCATGGTGGAGGCTAGATTCCTCATGCCCCAGAGTCTGAGGTGGGAGGAGCTGCTGTGGCTTTTTCTTCCTGAAGCTGGAGCTGCCCTGCTTAACACCTCATTGCCTTTGCTCTCTTGCAGCAGGCCACACACCCTGTGTACAACATCGCCCCAGAAAAGGTGATAAAAGCAGTGATGCACTTCCTGCAGCAGCCTGTGCCCAGCCTGGAGCCGGAGGCAACAGCAGCCACTGCAGACTAGGGGTCCTGCTCCCTGTGGACTCTTGTGCAGAGTGGCACTCCCTGAGGGCCAGCAGGGAGCTGCTGGGGTGGTTCCAGCACGGACATACAGAGCGTGGTCTTCAGGATGCTAGCAATACCAAAAACAGCCTGCCCTGTGGCTGTAGGCTGCGCCTGGCCGCCAGCACCCATGGCCATTGGGCTGGGCACCCCTCTAACCTCCCAGCAGGAGCTGAGCTGGCTGCGAGTAATATGGCCTGTGGCAGATACTTTGGTATCAATAAACCAGAACTGACACCTGCCATTTCCTATGCCCCTCCAGGTGGCTGGGGAGGGAAACAAATGCAGGCTGGGTGAGCAGGAGGATGGTACAGCAGCCAGGCATGGTGACGATGCCGGTGCTGGTGGATGAACTGCCTTACGAGCCCCTGCAGCTGGAACAGGCTCAGCCTCATCCTGCAGTGAACAGAGTACAGCTCCTGGAAGCACAGGGCAGCTGGTGGCATTGTACTAATGGTGTTTAGGCTGGGTTTTAAAACACAAGCTTTCTGCACAGTCCAGTATCCTGCTGCAAGCTCCCCCAGTGTCACCCCACCTCCAGGCCCCTAAACATGCAGCTACAATGGGGAAGGATAATATCGGGGGTGTGGTGTTTTGTTTTGTTTTTATTTATAGTCTTATAGTAAAGGGAAGCCTTAACTTGCAAGACAACTCTGGGCAGTATGTACAACATACCGTAGATCCATGGAATGAATGGCATCAAAACTGGGCYAGGGCCACCTACGGGGCAGGGACAGGATACTAGAGTTCAGAAAATGCCACAAAGGTGGGATAGAGATGGGAGGTGAGTAAGGATGATGGGAGGGAAGAAGGACCCAGACAGATGGGCAGGATGCAGGCACGCACTCAGACCTTTGCCCAACCCAGGGCCAAGGCCCTACTGTGTGCCCAGTCCCCCAGCTTTGTGCTGTGGAGGGCACAGTCCCATCAGCACTCTGGAGCTGCTGGGAGCAGAGGCAGAGCTAGGGCCAGGTGGAATTGCATAAGCAGAAAATAAATAGCACGACTCCCACTGCTTACTTGAGAGCCGACACAGCTTCTCCCTCTCCTCTGTCCCTGGGGGTGCCCACAGTGCCTGGCATTGAAGGGATAGGGGCACAGGGGCTGCCCATCTTCTCCTGTACAGCCTCAAGTTCAGCTCAGGACTGCAGTGGTCCCCGGGTATAAATAGAAATGCTCATACAAAATTGAAAGGGAGGCTGAGGAGGGTGGGGGGTTGGAGAAGGGCTTGCTAGTTGTGGGAGGGAGAGTGATGTGGACGTCTCCTCGGAGCCAGCAGGGCCCAGATCCCCCAAGTCTCTTGGGCAGGTGCGGCGTGGCCATCTGTGCCATGGGGAGCTGCAAGGCCCTGCCTGGCTGGCTCCCCGAGGAGAAGCTGCTCCCAGGGCCGTTCTGGTTAGCGCGGGGAAGGGGCCGGGGAAGGCTGGAAAGCTGCAGTCCGAGAGCCTCTACTACAGAAGGGAGAAAGTCCTTACAGAGCTGGCGGGCAGACAGCCAATGGCACCTGAGAGTGGGTGGCTTCGGTGGCCAGGGCCAGTCCAGCATGATCTGGCAGGGGCCTAACTGGCCTCCATGCGCAGTTTCTTCCTGCTTTGCGGCTCATCAGGCTCGGAGTCGGAGCTGGAGTCGGAGCCGCCATCGAAGGCAGAGATGGTGCTGCCCTTGGGGTTGGTGTAGAGGCTGTTGTCCGACGACGGGTAGTTGGCCTGCAGCTGAGCACTCGACCGGGCTTTCTCCAGTGCACGCACTGCAAGGCAGGGGCACAGCATCACCCCGCAATACCTGACCCTGRGCTCTGGTATCCCCCCTTTCTGCTGCCACGAGGCCTGCCAAAGTATAAACAGAGCCCTGGGCAGGCAGTAGGGAGGGCCCAGAAGAGCCCGGGTGCACAGCACTGCTCACCTTGCTGCTCCAGAAGGGCGTTCTGCCGTTTGAGGTCRTCGATGTCCTGCTGGTGTGTGTGGTTTTTCCGGCGCATGTACTGGATGTACTCTGTGGCTTTGTCCAGGATTTGGGCTCGGGATGCCTGTTGCAATAGTGGGAAAAGACACAGACAAAATAAAGACCTAGTCCATGCTGCTGTGGGGAATGACAGCAGGGCTGCCAGCTGGGTAGTAGGCAGAATAGTTTACACGTTGGCTTTAATCTCTCCTGCAGCAGAGCAAGAGAATGGACTATTCCCTTGCTGTACTGCTCCAAGCTCTCACTGCTGGGTGAGCCAGAACCAAGCTCTTGTCCCCACTACGGATCAATTTGGTTGCTCCTGGCTCCTCTCAGGTGCCCGTCAGCCTGCAGCAGAGACTGTGCTGATGTCACGACGGGTGAAAGATTGTTTCTTGATTCTGTGGACTGCCCTCTACTTGGCCTGGGATTGTGATACCTTCCTCCTGAGGCTTCTTCCTAGCTGACAGCTGGACCTGCACTACTCCTTCATCTCTCCTTGATGTGTCCGCAACTCCCTGTTCCTCTTCTTTAGCAAGCAGGAGTGAGCTGATGCTTTYCTAGCCCTTTCTCCCATCTCACAACTGCTGCAGAGGCCACTGACATCCCAAGCTCTCCCAGTCCTCCAGCCAGACTGTTATGAAGCCCCACTGCAGCTGAGATACTCAGTTTATCTGAGCAATCCCTCCTCCTTGCCTGAATCCTGCACCTCTCATGTGATTTTTAAGTGCTGGAAGTTGCCACACCACTCCTTGTGACACACAAACCCCTTGCTCATTCCCCTTGGGAGGTTATTTCAGTTGTGCCTCTGATGCTAATCTGCTGACGCTGTATTTTTTTCTTCTCAGTCACTCAACAGCAGAAAAGCTTCTTGGGACCCAAACCTCACAAGCAAGGCCACACTGCCATGCTCCAGGATGATGGGACATTCAGGCAGTGGCCCTTTGCCCACACCAGCATAACGTGCCAGGATGACACTGTGCAGGGCATCCCCAGCTCCCCGCTGAGCCACTGCACGGACAGGTGAGCAGGACAGTGAATGTGCCAGGCCCTCATTTCGCAGCAGGACAGAGAAGAAAGCCAGCAGCTTTCTCCACATGGCAGGGCTGTTGGTACAGCCCTGTGGGAGTAGGGCTGGGTTTAACTCAGCAAGAAACCACAAGAAAATCCTTGCTTGCACAACCGCTGCACCCAGCCCTCGAAATCTGCGGAGCTGCACGCTCTGTCTTCAGAGGCAGACAACCCCACTGCCTACTCCTGCTGCCCTGACAGCACAGCCATCAGCCCAGGGAGATGAGCCTGGACCCTGGATATGCTCCTTGCTTCCTCTCTATGCAAGGTGCATGCCCCAGTATATGTGAGCAGAGCTTCGCACAGTGAGCACCTGTTAGGAACCAAGCTGCACTTATGGAAAAGGGGATGCCTGGTCCCCCATGCTCTAGCTGGCACCCTTGTGCCTTGTACCAACACTGGCATTGATCAGACCCCTCAAGTCAAACCAGTTCATCACCTGGGAAAAAACAAACAAACAAACAAACAAAAAAACACAAAAAGGAGGTGATATTCTGCTGGCTTAGTGACTCAAATCAGCTGAGCAGGGGGTGGGAAGCAGGAAGGAATGGCAGGACAAGGAAGCACTATCAGGTTGCCTTGGGTGCTTGAGAAGCCACAGCTTGTAGAACTCAGAATGAAGGCAGCCTTAGGGCCTGGAGAAAGCCAATCCCAGCTAAAATGTACTTAACAACAGCATCCAATAGTGCCACAGGAAAATAAGAACTGTGGAAACCAGTCATGTGTRAGCATGCCAACAGCTCTACCACTGACTGTGTAACCTAAAAGCAAAGCACTCTGGCAGGCAGAGAGCCCCCAACGCTGCCTTAGGGTCAATCTTGGCTCATTCAATTAAGGTAGGTGGGATTTTGTCCCTTCTCATCCTCCTAGACACCCAGAAAGCACTGCCCCTGTGTCACACAGGCCAAGATGTGCAGCAGGTGGCATATGAAGCCTCTCCTTGCTGCGGGGTGAGAGGACATTCTGGATTTGAGCAACCCTGTGGGCACCGAGCACTATGTTGCTACATGCTGCACACTGGGTCCAAGCAGCTCAGGCCAAGCGGGGAATTCAAGAACTGCACCCAGGAATGTTGCTCGGCAGGCCCCTATGGGGAAGCTCTCTAGCCAAGAGTTGCAGATCAGCCCTGCGGATGTAGCTTCTCCCTCTTCTCATTGGTGCTCTGGAAATCCCCTTCCAACCTCTGTGCCAAGCATCAGAGATAGGGCACTGCAGCTCCCTCTGCCCACAGCCTGATAGGGCACCTAAGCTGGGACCACCACCCACAGCCACAGGAGCACATGGTATCTCAAAGCCAGCAGAGGTTGCAACAGAATGCCTGTCTCCCCAGGAACAAGGTCAGGCACTGCTTGGCTCCAGCCCCAGGGCTGGGCAGCTCTGCACAGGCCTCTAGTGCCCACGTGAACCCAGGCAATGCTCRGGCAATGTGGCACGTGGCTGGTTGGACTGGGCACCGTCGTCCTCAATAAACTCACCTTCTCCCCCTGGAGGGAGGGGACTGAATCCCGCAGGCTGTGAAAGCTGTCTTTAATGTGGTCCCTGCGCTTGCGCTCCAGTGCGTTGTGATGAGCCCGTTTGTCAGCCTGCAACGGAAAGGAGATGTGGAGCTTTAGAGGCATGCAAGAAGGAGAGAGAATTGCTAYGCATCACGTCACGGAGCCACTGAAGGTGACGAGGGCAAGCGGCAACACTGCTGGGAACCACTGTGGAGAGACCTATAACCCTTCTAGCAGGGTGTCCCTCCCAGCACTGCATGCTGCTATATCCCGGCAGTGGCCAAGGCAAAGGACGCAGCCAGCAGGAGCTGGAGAACCCCAGAATGTCTGGCTGGCTCCTCCACACCCAGTAGGTACCCAGGCACCACCTCATGCCTGCCCCTTCAAGCTGGCTGCTAGCGCATCCCCTCTGACTGCAAGYCCCTGGCACCACCAGGGAGCCAAGTGGTCCCAGGGACCACTTGGGCTCCAGCTGTGCCAAATTACAGGGGACATGGCGCCGAGGCCCAGCTATTGCCTGCACCCGCTTAGCAAATGCAGGAGCTACCTGGCATACCACAACTAACCAGTGGTTCCAGACCCTGGGGGCAGCACTAGGGGGTGTCCACAGGCCCTGGCAATGAGGCCCAGCAGCTGCGTCACCACCTCCCCAGGAGYACCAGGCCCCCCTTGCCCAGAGGCTGCAGAGGGTCAGCCATGCACCTGCCTCAGGAGCAACCACGCTGCAGCCYAGAGCTGAAGGTGGACAGTCTGACGACATGGCGTCCTGTTGGTTTGCGCCGCAGAAATGGGTTGAYAAGCACCAGAGCATGTACCAAGCCACATCACAAAGGACAGTAGGGAAACTCTTCCTCTCGGTCAGCCTCACAACCTGCCTCAGCAGCTGGCTCATCTCCCTGMTGGCTGCCCAGTGCAGAGGAACGCACGCTGGCAGTGAGAGGGCTGACRAGACGGACCCTGGAGATCCGTCCCCCCAACACTGGCAGGCAGCCCAGCCTTCCACGCAAAGGCCAATCACAGCCTCACTGCTCCACACATCCATCGTCCCTATGGTGCCTGGTGCTCTTGCCAGTAGCCTGGGGAGCATGCTGCAAGGAGGACCCAGATCTAGATCAGGGCTGGAGACAAGCAGCAGCCCATCCACATCTCCTCCCTGTTACCCTGAGCTTCAGCCTCAGTCCTGYCTTCCCTCTGCAAGGGATAATTTCCAAAAAGCAGCCAGAAGCTCCAAGAAGGCCTGCTGAGTCCCAAACATGCACACAAAAAGCCTCACTAGTGTTTAAAACAGCAGGACTGCTTAATATGGCCAAGCTCCCACAGGCAGTGTTTCCAAGAGACTACCACAGGAAAAGATAGGGAGCTGTCTGCAAAGCAAGTTGCTCTGCAGTTCCCCGGATGTTTATCTATAAACACCACATTTGAGCTGGCGACTCCAGACAAGGTGCTCAAAGCAAGCTCTGAGTGGCCAGCAACTCATTCAAGCGAAGAGTCCAAAAACCTTGCTTGGATGGGCAGCACAAGTGGCCGAGACACTTCCTGTTCCTCCGGGAGAGAGTCTGAGGAATGCTTGCCACAGGCGCAAGTTGACAGGGGAAGCAAGCGAGCGACTTGGCCGTGAACTGGGTAAGCGCTTCGCTTCCTGGCACAGAGGGAGCCTGGAGGCCTTGCTCTGCAGCTGAGCCTCGGTGGGCTGCCCAAGCCCTGCTGGCTGCACACTGTTGTGCAGAGTGGAAGGGATGCACCTACGCTCCGTAAGGCCTGGCTGGGAGCCAGAGGTGCTAGAGGGGTATGAGAAGGAAGTGACACCCTTCACTTTCAGTTTCTTTCCTGAGCATCACAGAGCCTGGAGAAAACTCCCTCCTAGCATGAGGGGCCAAAGCCCATGACAGAGGTGGCTGTGGCCAAAGCTCCTGAGGAGTGGGATCGCCTGCTGCAAAGCTGGCATCCACCTGGGGCCAAAAGGGCCAGGAGGAGCCAGGAAAGGTGCAGAGAACCCTCACGGGGAGGCTCAGCTGCGCCRGGCCCACCTCACGGCTGGGGCGATGCTGCAGGGCGCTCTCCTGGGGCCCRCCGGCAGGCCGTGGGACTGGGCCCCTGCTCACTGCCTGCCTGGGGGGCCTCCTGCCCGCAGGCGCCTGCAGYCCCCCGGCCTCGCCCCTGCCCCCATCAACACCCGGGGGACGGAGCCCCCCCCCCCGCTCCTGGCCTGCCCACTGCTGCACAGGACGAGGCTTCTGGGCCTCCCTTCTGTGCCCCGCACACCTCCACGGCGGCTGCCCACGCGCGCC
>NW_028186376.1:103028-125824 GCF_003343005.1 Rhea americana | reverse complement strand
CCGGGCTTCCGCCGGTGCCGGGCACACGTGGAAGGCGAAGGCACGACGGCGGCGGCGCCGCCCGCGGGCTCCCCCCGTCCCCGCCTCGCAGCCTCGACGGCGAGCCTCCACGGAGCGCAGCTGACTTTATTGAAGCGCAGCAGGGCCGTACGACAGAAAGCAAGCGGTGCTCACAGCTGGCCTCCCGGCCCGGGGCGCCCGCGAGGTGCCAGGCCAGGGCTGCCTGCTCCCGGCGCAGGAGCTGCTGTGCGCCTGACTGGCCACCTCCGCGTGCTGCCTGGGCTCCCTGTGGCCCGTGGGGCAGCCCCGCTCCTGGGCCTTGTCCCGCCTCAGCAGGATCCAGCGGCGATAGCAAACAGTGCAAACAGGGGCTAAAGGCACTTCTTGGAGGGGCTGCATGCCCCCTTGGCTGCCCCACAGCACACAGCGGGCACAGCAGGCAGCAGTAGTGTGGGGCAGGGCACCCAGAGCCGAGACRCAACCCTTTCTAGCCCAGGCGCTCCTCGTCCTCCTTGGGCAGCTCGCAGGCAGCCTCTGCCAGGCGTCTGTCCTCCTCGGGGTGCTCCGGGGGCTCCCCTTGCTCGTTGCTGTCATGTGCTGCCTCACCCTCCGAGCCTGTCTCATCCGAGTCATCCTCCTCCAGATAGCGGTAGCCACGCACCTTGTGCCGTGGGCGGGGAATGCGGGGCATGCGGTATGCCACATGCCGTGCCAGCTTGTGCTCCATCCACATGTAGGCACTGGTGGCCACTGCCAGCGCCAGCAGCATGATGGACAGCTTGGCCTGCAAGAGGGCAGACCGGGGGCTGAGGGTGCTCCTGCCCCCCAGGCCCCGTGGTCTCCATGGGTGATGCAGCTGACCCTGGGCTTGGGGGCACTGTGGGGATGGCTGCCTGCTTGCCCCTGCTCACCTTCATGGGCAGCTCCAACCACAGATACACCACAAAGATGGCCAGGGCCTGCCACCAGTGATAGATGGTGAAGATGAAATCTTGGCGTTCTTTGTCTTCATATAGCATGCCCAGGAGAACTGCATGGGAAGAGATAAGCTTAGCCCATCGGCGTGTCCCCCCTGCCCTGCTGGCAGCCCCTCTCTGGGCAGCACCTGACTGCAACAGGTCTGTTCTCACTGGCAGGTCTAGGGAGTTAGGACCACCTGGCTGTGCCATGCCATGGGATGTGCAGAGGGGACACGTTGGGAGCTGAGACCACATGGCTATGTCATAGCAGGTGCTCAAGGTGAGGCTGTGTTGGGAGCTGAGATTGCCTGGCTGTGCCATGCCAAGGGATGGATGGAAGGGAGGTGTTGGGAGCTGGGAACCTGGCTTACCCATCCCTGGTACTCACTGCTAATGCCCGTTTTGTTGAGGGCACTTCCCATGCCCCAGAGTGTGGCCAGTGTGTACAGCAGAGGTGCCTGGACCAGGGACCGAGGCTCGGGCGCCCAGCAGAAGAGGGTCACCAGCAGTGCAGCATGGATGAGGGCTCCAGCCAACAGCAGGCTGTGCCGCTGCAGGCGCAGGGCACAGAGGGCCAGGCTGGAGAAGGCTGAGGCAGAGAAGCCGTAGGCCATGAGGAGGTATGCCAGCTTCTCCAACCCGATGGCACACACGCCATAGTTCTGCAGGAAGGGCAGACAGGCACCAGCTCTTAGTAAAGCCCTGGCCAAGTGCCAGCCCTCCTGGTGCCCCGAGGCCCTTCCCGCCCTGTCCCAGGGGCCGCAAAGTATACCAGGGAGAAGCCAGTGCAGACAAAGAGCACCTCGAAGCCGCTGTAGATGAAGAAGGGGAAGAGATGACGGAGGCGGTAGTCCCGCATGTGCTTGAAGGGCAGCTGGAAAATGTTCCCCCAGCCGATGCTGCGCAGGTCAATCTCCTCCGTGGGCCGGTAGGCTGAGCCGCAGAGCACTAAAACCTGCCACGGAGCCATGAGCGAGCTGGTAAGGAGAGCCCATGCCAGCTAGCACCTGCCCCAGCACTCACCACCAGCATGGAGAGGAAGGCTGCTGCCATGAGGGCACTCTCTACGATGATGAGGTTGACACTGCGGGGCAGGCTCTGCAGCACGGTCTTGTTGAAGCCAGGCAAAATGCCCTTGCTCAGGGTACCTGGAGGGCACACGCTGCGTCTCAGCACCAACCCAGTTGCCAAGGGAGAGGGGAGATGGCGCCAGACCACGGGGCAGTCTTACGCCTTGGCACTCACCACAGTGCTTGACCCCGAGGAGTGTGTGGTTGAGCTGGTAGAGGTAGTTGTTGAGGAAGAACAGCATGGGCATCTGAGCGCAGACGAAACTCAGCTGCAAGAGAAGGCAGGGGGCGCTCAGCGCCAGGCTGCTCTGCCTGCCGGCTCCCCTATGTCCCAGTGGCAGTGCTCACGTGGAAGCAGGCATAGAAGAGAGTATGGAAGACAACAATGTAGGCATTGCAGGCGCCTCGCGGCGCCCGCTGCTGCTCCTGGACATGCTCCTCCTTGTAGTTAGCATACTCGTAGTACTTCTGGGCCATCCTGCAGGGCAAAGTGGTTCAGCTGATGGCACCTGCCCCCTCTCCCCTACCGTGTGATGTAGTTGCCTATAGAAGCCCAGAGAGGCACAATGGCCACCCCGATAGCCACTGCGGAGGGCACCAGCGTGTAGTAGCGCTCCCAGTAGTTGCTGGAGACGAAGAGGGCATAGATGCCCATGGCCAGGAACATTGTCCACTTAGTGCCRAAAAACCTGCCAGGGCCAAGGAGAAGTCCAGATGGGTGCCAACATGGGTGCCAAAAGGAGCAGGGAGTGCAGGGCAATGTTGTACCTGATGAGAACAGGTGTGTAGAGCAGTGCCACGATGGGGGTGACATTGATACCCATGAGCACCTTGCGGTCGATGTCCTCCAGCTCCATGTTGCTGTATTTCACCTCTCGGTAGGTCTCATCATAGTGCAGGATGAGCTGCATCTGCAGTAGGCCTGGGGGAGCCCCGAGCACTCGTCACGGCCCAGCCCTGCAACGGCCACGCAGGRAGCCCCGGCTGCGGTAGGCACCGCGGTGGCAGCCGGCGCGGGAGGCAGGGCCGTACCCAGGTACACGCCGTAGGTGAGCATAGCCGCCAGGCTGGCAGCCAGCACGTTCTTGACGACACCGAAGCGTTTACGGCGGAAGTACTTCTGCTCTTCCTCCTCCTCGTTGTAGTCGGGGTGCGCGCCCACAAAGTCATCCAGCTACGAGGCCGCCGCTGGTCAGCCTTAGGCACAGCGGCCCCTGTGCAGCCACGGCGTGCCCGGGCCACCGTGGCCACCTGCCGGCTAGGTCCTGGGGACTCACAGCCACCCATGCAAGACCGCTGGGCCTCCTCACCTGTGCCTCTGTCCCCTCAGAGCCGAGCCTKTTCTCCCCCACCATGTTGGTGGTGTCTTGGCCGCAGTTGGGGCCTTTCTCCATTGCTGAGTCTGGGGGATGGCCTGGGGGAGTGTCAGAGGTGGGCAGTCCTGAATGGCACCCCATGTGGCCTATACCCCTGTGCCCAGCACCCACGTGCCCCAGGCCCCTGCACCCGTGTGTGCTGCAGCCCCTGTGCCCAGCACCCGCATCCCCCAAACCCCCAGCCCCAGCATCCACCTAGGTGAGAGTCCTTGTGCCAAGCACTCATGTGCCCCAAATCTCCACACTCTGCATCATGTGTGCTGCAGCCCCTGCAGCCTCTGTACCCAGCACCCATGTCTCCAGGTCCCCCGTCCCTGTACCCATGTGTGCTGCAGCCCCTGTACCCAGCACTTGTGTGCCCAGCACCCATGTGCCCCAAACACCCACACCCAGCACCCAGGTAAGCTGCAGCCCCTGCAGCCCCTAAACCCAGCACCCTCAGCCCCTGTATGCCCCGAGCCCTTGCACTCACGTGTACTGCAACCCAGTGCCCAGCACCCATGAGCCCCAAACACCCACACCCGGCACCCATGTGTACTGCAACCCGTTGCCCAGCACCCATGGGCCCCAAACACCCACACCCGGCACCCATGTGTACTGCAACCCACTGCCCAGCACCCACGGGCCCCGAGCTCCCACACTCTGCACCCATGTGTACTGCAACCCACTGCCCAGTACCCAGGGGCCCCGAGCCCCCCGACCCTGCACCCATGTGTATTGCAACCTGGTGCCCAGCACCCACGGGCCCCGAGCCCCCCCACCCTACACCCATGTGTATTGCAACCCGGTGCCCAGCACCCACGGGCCCAGAGCCCCCACACCCTACACCCACGTGTGCTACAGTCCTTGTGCCCAGCACCTGCGTGCCCAGCACCCCCAGCCCTTGCACCCGTGTGTGCTGCAGCCCCGGTAGCAGGCACTGGGGCCGGGCCGGGCCGGGCCGGGCGCCCCTCCCTCGCGGGGGCGGGGCGGGGCGGGAGGAGGTGCCCTTAAAGGGGCCGCGCCTCAGCCCGAGCCCCGCGGGCGCTGCCCTCCGCCTCCGCCCAGCACCCGGGACCCTGCCAGCACTCCCGCCCAGCATCCTGGCTCCCCGGGCCTCAGCACGCCGCTGTTGCCTGCACGGCACCAGGCCCTTCCTGCGCAGCACCCATTGGATCTCAACCTGCCCAGCAGCGCCACTTGCATAGCAAACATTGTACCCCAACTTGTGCACCTTCCCCACAGCATAGCGCCCCCAAAATCCGCTGCATGGCACCCCTGCCCCTATGCAGCACCCCCGTATGCCTCACACCCGACAACACAGCACCCAGCCTGTTCCCATCCCCACCCTGGGTGCCACCGGCGCCTGCCGCCAGCCAACCCACCTGCAGGGCTCTGGCTATGCCTGGCCCGGGGTGCTGGTGTCACCCTGTGCTGCCGAGACTGAGGTGGGAGCTGGGCTCACCCGGCGGGCACTGCAGGCCTGGTGGGTGCTGTGGGGTCCGGTGAACCAGCTCACGGCTCCCTTCCCCTTCCTGGAGTCGCTCTGGGCGCCTTTCGCTCTCTCGGTTCCTCTTTCCTGGCCCTGGGGCCCTGCTGAGGCAGTGCCAGGGTGACGGGGCAGGGTGCCCTGCCATGCTGTGCAGCAGGGGGGGACCCCAGCTCGGGGAGACCCTGCCAGTCTGGCATGGACCACCTCATTGCACCCCTGTTTGCATGTGTTGGGGCTGGGGGCTCCCAGTGGGAAATCAYTGCTCCTTCCGGCACAGCATTCCAAAACCTGGGGTCAGGGGGGCACCCGTGCTGCCCTCCATCAGTCCCCTGCCAGGGAGAGCAGCAGTGCCAGGGGCAGTGGGAGGCTGCAGGGGTGAAGGTTGCCAGGGGGCAGGGTGGGGAGGAGCAGGCTGAGCCTGTTTGCAGGGTGGAGCTGACAATATTGCTGTTACTGGATGCTGTGAGAGTCGGGGCAGGAGCCGGCAGAGCTGGTAGTGGGACATTTTTTGAGATGTAGTGCCGGATGGCAAGCTGGTGACTGGCACATGCATTATGCTGGCTTTGGGTGCATTTGAGGAGGAGGTGAGGGTGAGGGGGGACATAGGCTGGGGGGAGAGCAGATGGGAGGTGGCGCATGGGGGCTGCCTGGGTTGGCAGAGAAGCAAGCAACATGCCTTGGTACTGCTGGCATTGGTCCCAGGTGCAGTGGTGGGGCAGGATGTGGCCCATTACTGCAGAGCCACAAGGATCGGCAAATATGATGGTTGAGAGGAACCACTGCCCTGCAGCACCCTGCACTCTGGGCAGGAGGAACCTGGCAGGCTCTTGGATGGGGGTCCCATGGGGAGCAATGCAGGAATGGGCTTGTTTCCTAGCCCTGTGATGTTCCTACAAGGAGCAAGGGGTTGCTCTGGGCTACCCGTCCCCATGTTGCTTGCAGTACCCAAAACCTCCAAGGGTGCAGATTCCCTCTTGCCAAGGACGGAGCACATCCCTTCCCCACCTTGGCACAGTGTTGCGATGAGGCTCTGCACAGTGGCTGAGGCTTTGGCATGGCCCACGGTGCATGGAGCAAGGCTGCTGCCCTTTCTGTTTATGAGGCAGGGCGATCAGGGCCAGATGGATGAGTCGGTGTGCAGGGAGCCCCGGTTGGCAGCAGGGGAGATGGAGTGCTGTGGGTGTGTGGAGTGGAGGAGCTGGGGCAAGTGGGCACCTGTCTGCAGGATGCTGCTGCCATGGGCAGGGATCAGGGCACCGAGTGAACTTGGGGAGGGTAAAGTGGCCATGAAGGCACAAGAAGCAATAAACTATTAGTGGGCAACCCCAGAGGGAGCGGGCTTCAGTGGGCTTATGTCCCCATGGGATCTGTCAAGGTCCTCCTGCATCAGGGCACCCCTGAGATGCAGCATGAGGAGCGTCTGCAAGGTCCCTGTGGGTCAGGGTGCCCCTGGAGCTCAGTGTGTGAGGTGTCTGTGGGGTGCTCCTACATAAGGGTGCCTGTGGGGTGCAGCATGAGGGGAGCCTGTGAGGTCCCTGTGGGTTAGAGCACCCCTAAGATGCAGCATGAGGGGCACCTGCAGGGTCCCTGTAGGCCACGGCACCCCTGGGGAGCAGCACAAACGTTGAAGATCTCTGGTAAAAACAAAGCTATCTTGCAGAGCAGGTAATACCAGGGTGGCTGGTGGAAGCGGAATAAGTAAAACCGTAACAAGTTCTGATCCCCCAAATAAAATATCCAGAGSAAATGAGATCACTCCTTTCTCTTTTGGGTGTTGGARTAGGGGAGTATAAAGCATCAAAGATGAGAAAGGAAAGGAGGGGTCAATACTGAGTCCAGTACTGTTCAACTTAATAATCAGTGACTTAGATAATGAAACAGAGTGCACGCTCGGCAAGTTTGCTGATGATACAAAATGGGGAGGAGCGGCTGATACACCAGAGGGCTGTGCTGCCATTCAGAGGGACCTCAACAGCCTGGAAAGATGGACAAAGCGGAACCTCATGAGGTTCAACAAAGGGAAGTGCTAAGTCCTGCGCCTGGGGAGGGCTACTAAGACGATAAAGGGAACAGAGCATCTCTCCTATGAAGAAAGGCTGAGGGAGCCAGGGCTGTTCCACCTGGAGAAGACTGAGGGGAGATCTTATCAACATGTTTAAGTATCTGAAGGAAGGGTTTAAAGAGGATGGGGCAAGACTCTTCTCAGTGGTGCCCAGCAATAGGACAAGAGACAGTGGACACAAATTGAAACATAGGAAGTTCCATCTGAACGTGAAGAAAAACTTCTTTACTGTGAGGGTGACTGAGCACTGGAATAGGTTGCCCAGAGAGGTAGTGGAGTCTCCTTCCTTGGAGACATTCAAAAGCACTCTGGACACAATCCTGGGCAGTGTTCTATGGGTGACTCTGCTTGAGCAGGGAGATTGAACTAGATGATCTCCAGAGGTCCTTTCCAATCTCAACAATTCTGTGATTCTGTGATCCATGGGATATATGTGGGTCGCAGCACATTAGAAGTGGTTGTGTGGCACTGGGAGTCCCTCAGTGCCATGGGGGAGGTCCCATCCTGTCCCCGACCTCATCTCCATTCCCACCCCACGGAGGCGGGACACTGTCCTGCCCGCCCCTGCCTGTGGGTCTTGTCCACCTGCCCCACAGCATTTAGAAGGGCTCCCCAAGCCCTGGCACCACCAGCCTGGCCTCCTGCTCCTCTCACCACCACTCAGCCCCCCAGGTAGGCACTGTGGGACCCTGAGCTCAGCCAACCCCTRCATGGCATTGGTGGGCCCCACGCTGGGTCTGTGTTGGAAGGCATCTCCAGCCCCACACAGGTGCATGTGGGAGCCTGGCAGCCTTGTGGGGCTGTCTTACCTGCCTCTCCCCTTCCCCAGGGTCTCTTCAGGAAGGATGGGTGGCTTGGTCATGGGGGCAGATGTGGGGCTACAGCTACGCCTCCTGGATCTGGGCATGTTCTCGTATGCTGACGCAGTGGCAGTGGGCCCAAAGGAGGGCTGGCTGCCATGGRGCAGAACCAGCATCAAGGACCCTGGGAATCCCTGTGGAGTGAGTCCCATGGTGTCATGACAGCCCTGGGAGGAGGAAGGGAGTCCCTGTGGGGTGAGCCTCATAGCTGCATGGAGGTGTGCTGGCAGTCCTGCGCCAGTGATGGGGCTGGACGCAGGGCCTCTGGGGGTGCCTGAACCTGTCCGGGCTGGACCCTCTGCTCTGACCCTGGCAGACATTCCAGGAATCTCAGGCATCCCCCAGCRGGTGCACCAGGGCCTCCGGCAGCCACACAGGGCTGAGTCACCCCTACGGCCAGGACAGCCCTGAGCACAAAGCCACTTTTCAAAGGCGCCACCAACTGCCCTGGGCTGGGCCTGTAACGGGGGACATGTATATCCTTGTAAGGCGACTCCTCTCTTGACTGAGCCAGCCTCTCCAAAGCTTCTCCATGACAGGGCTGGCGCATGTCCTGCTCTGCTTGCTTTTTGACTTGCCCTGACACAGCACCCGCCTGGTGTGCCTGCAACTGGGGAGGACCAGTGCAAGCCCCAAAGCTGGCTGAGAAATGGATGGATGGGTGGATGGAAAGGCTGTGCCTGCCCCTCTTGCCCTTCTTGCAGGGTGTTGCCCAGCTCTTTGGAGCTTGCTACGGGGCCCCCCACTGCCAGCCTGGCTGACACTTGCCCCAGCCCATGTGCAGCCCTGCCGTCACCCACCCCCTGCCTCTCCCCAGGGCCTCTGTGTGCTCTATGGAAATCAGCAGCCCGGTCTCGCAGTTCAGCCTGCAGCAGCCCCTCGAGCTCCCTGAGCAGCAGCTTACTTACGGCAAGTGCAGCCTTGTGGGCAGTGGCACCGGCAGAGAAGCAATGGGTGGCGAAGGCAGCCAGAAGGGAAGCATTAACTGCAGTGCCATGAGGTGAGAGTGAAGGGCTGGGGGCACATGCCTGGGGACAGAAGGGAGTTGAGGTGCTTGGAGAGAGGGGTGGAGGGTGGTGGAGGAAAGAGGTGCTGTGGCAGTGCCGGGTTGGCAGGTGCCAGTAGGATCCCCTGGATGGTGCTGATGGGGAACAAGGATGCTGGGGACAAATTTTGGGGAGCCAGTGGTCACCATGATACAAAGTGGCCCTGTAGAGTGGAGGTTTGGGGAGGAGGTACTGTTGGGAATGGCGAAGCATGAAAGGCAAGAGGGGCCCTTGTCCCCAGTGCGGCCAACCTTGGGAATACCTAGGTGTCCAGACTCCCTGCCTTCTCCCAAGGGCCTCTGGACTCCAGTTTGATCCAGGCGCAGGGCCTGGGGAGACATGGAGCTCCTCTCCCTTGTCACCTTGAGTGGTGGGCCTGGGCCAGGGTGCAGGGCTGGGGTTCCCTCTGACATCCACATCCCCGCAGTCGGAACCCCTACGCAGGGCTGGTGAGCCGCCTGCGGGCAGCCTGGCTCTCAGGGAAGACGCGGCCCATGGAGTACCGCGTGTCCCAGCTGGAGGCCCTGGGCCGCTTCCTGGATGAGAAGAAGCAGGACATCCTGGAGGCCACTGCCTTGGACATGCGCAAGGTGAGGGGCTAGGTAGAGGAATGGGGTGCTGGGCATGGGGGTCCGCTCATCAGGGTCCAGCATCCCCCCATGTTGGGATCTTGCATCCTGCTAGGTGCAAGCACTGAACAGAGGGGACAGCTTTTGGGGTCCTGTGTGAAGGGGACACAGGACCCCAAAAGGGACGTTGTTGGTCCTATATCTTGCTGGCTGCAGGCACAGGGCTTTGGGCATGGGGGTCCTCTAATCAGGTTCCTGCATCCCCCCTCACTGGGATCTTGTGTCCCACTGGGCCCCAGAAGCCAAGGAGCTGCCACAACTCTTCCTGGGCTGCCAGCTCCCGTCTTTGTGCAGTTGGTTGCCCAGATAGGCTGGAGGAGTAGGGTGCAAGGGCACTCCAGGGCTGTTGTGGGGCACCTGTAGGTGCTCTGAGCGTGGGGTCCCCTGCAGAGCTCTACACAACAGCGGTTAGCTGGGGCATGTGAGTGCTAGACGGGCAGGCTGAATGCTGCTAGCCACGTTCAAAGTGGCTCATGCTGGCCAGCAGGAAAGGAAAATATCTCTCTGCCTGTGCTCACTGTGAGGATGCAGTGCAGCATCAGTGTGACAGTGGCATAGATTGCCTGATCCTGCCTGCGCAACTCCCCTCCAGCCCTGTGGGCCACATCCTGGCACCACTAAGGTTTTCCTGTCCAGTTCAATGCTCCCTTCCCAATATTGGTGCTGGCTTCATTGTAGAGCACCAGCTTCTGTAAGCAGAATCTTCCCCATGGAGTTACAGAGCTTCACTCTTGATGTACACCCAAATCATCAGCAAGTCCCAGGTGGCCTCACGTGGCATCCACGGTGTCGCAGGTGTGGAAAGCTGCACCCTGGGTTGTTACTCACTGGCCAAATCGTACCAGGGATTACCAGTGTTGTGCAACGTGCTGGCTTTGCGCATTCTTCTGTGGGCCATTCAAAGCTGCTGTGGCTTRCTTGTCTCTCAGGGGATGGCTTTTGTCGGCAGGGTTGTTGGGCTGCACTGTGGCACAGTCAGGGAAGTGGCTGTAGTTTTGGGAAGGCTTTAGGTATTGTGGTACCCTGGGAACTTCTAGGATGGTGCCCATCAAGGAAAGAGGGGATGATTTGCACCTTTGTCATATTCAGCAGTCTCCACTCATCTCTTGTCTGGTTGGGCACATCAGGACACTCCTTCTTTTCCCCTTCCTAATATGTGCTACAGCCTGATGACAACTGCACGCCTCAGTTAAGGTGCTTCCAGTGCTTCATTAGGAAGTTTTCTGAGGGATGGATTGCCTAGTTATAGTGTGACTGGTCCCAGTTGGGTGCCCCTGCACACTGGTTAGAGGATTTTTGCAATTTTTCATCTCTCATCAGATTGGGTACTCTTTCAATAAGGTATCATGGCTGTAGATGTCGTTACCTGGTAGTGGTAGCACTTAGAGGATTTGTGTCTTTGGGTGTATCAGCGCACTGACTATGCCCTGAAATGTGGATTTCACAATTCTAAAATCTCACAAGGCTTGTAATTGCCTTGTTTGCTTGAGGTGAGAATCTTCTGCTTCAGCAAGATGTTGATACACATCAGCATGGGAAGTACATTGTCCATGTTTCCTAATTTTATGTAATTAAGAGCTGATTGACCAGTAATATGCTTGTTATGCAGTCAGGCCTTCATAGTTAGATGGACAATTCATCTGGTCTTACGTATCTGAGGTGGGTGCCTCACCCCTAGTAGTGCTCATTTCTCTCCATTGATGATAGAAAGAACCTGGATGACTCACACTTAATGTCCCATCTTCCAACTTTAATGCCTCATCAAAACCCTTAGTGTCTCATCTTCACTAGCAATTGCTTCATCCTCCTAGAAATGCGATTATCAGCCTGAGCCGAGAGAATGGCCCGTTGCTTCATCAGACATCCGATGGATGTGCTGGCTGAGCACTCATCTCTAGCAGCTGTGAATTGTGGAAGTGGAATACGTCCAGTTGCTTCAGCAGTGTTGAGAAACCAAAAGTTCAAGCACAGCTGGTTGATTGAGTTGGGCTTGGTGGTGAAGTACATGAAAGGTTGCCATTTGAGACTTAGCAGTCAGATTTCCTAACCAGAGAAACCCTGAACCAATATTTTGCTGAAGAAGGGCTCCCACCCAGAGATTTACTTTGTTTGAGGAATCTGAAGAGAGTTGTGGCAGTGTGTATCAGGCAGCTATGCGCACAAAAGTTTGCAGGCTGCTTAATAGGGCAAAGAGTTTTGCTTCTTCTGCTCTGGAGTCATGTTTTGGAAGCTTGAAAATAAACTTCCTCCTGGCTATTCTGCACCATCCTCTAGCTGAAGTGTTGCCTCTCCAGAGCAATGGAGTTGTTTTACTGATCCTGCCCAACTATCTTCTTGTGTCTTAACGCTTCTCCCACAAGACCAGGCAGTTGTGTCCTTAATTCTGTTTCACTGTTATTGCGTCAGTGCCAAGGACCTACCACATGCAGGAAATACCTCTGTAGCCTCTTTGATTCCAGCTTTTACACCCAAGCAATATACCACTCTCAAGTAATGGTCAATACTGCATGTCCTGACAGTTTAGCTTGATAGAACTCGATGGGTTTATTTAATTCAGTTATTTCTGATTTTTCACCYGATGTTCCTTTCCCAGCCTAATGTGGGCTCAGATGCAGTAGCTCCAGAAGTTCAAAGGATTTTTCTGCTTCGGACAAGAGTCTGATGGCATGTGGTAGAGCTCTGCCCTGCACAGTCCTGCAGATCTGTCACAGGGCAAATAACTAAGCTGTTAGTCTTCTTTATATTCCTCTGTGAATAAAGTAATTTTGGCTTTCACACACAGGCCCAGGCTTTAGAAGGCAGCTCTGAACTTTGCTTCCAGCTTGTGTTCCCAGGGAGGGAGCCTATGCCTAGGAAGCTGGGACATGGTGACTCACGGCAATGAGGGCAAGCACACCAGTTTGAAAGCTTAACTGCATGTTTTCCAGTCCCAGGTCAATGACGTGGAGCCAGTGCCCGGCTCACAGCTAACTTGGATTTGAGCACTAAGGATGGCTGCATCTGATACAGCTTTTCTGTAGCCATCCCTTCTCTGGAACTCCGGTGACAGTGCTTGGTCCCCCCTTGGCTCAGGTCTCTACTGTTAGATAAACTTGGGAAGTTATTAAATTTTGATTTCTCAGCCAAAATACCCATTTCCGTAAAATTTCAGGGACTGTGGTATTCCTTGGACCTCTGTCTTAGGGCCTGCAGGAAATAATAGCCACTGGGGCCTTTTAGGGGGCAGAACAGAAGAGCAGAGACATGTCTCTCATGGATGGGGAGGAAACAGAGCACAGTGTTGGGAGCGATGCTTATGGCATTCTCTGTCCCCAGCCATCCTTTGAGGCCTGTTTCTCCGAGATTCTCCTCTGCAAAAATGAGCTCAATGACACCCTTAACAACCTCTCCCACTGGATGAAAGATGACCATGTGGAGAAGAATCTGGTAAGGACAGAAATTCTGGGCTGCCATGGTGGGAGAAGAAAAATTGCAGGTGGAAAAGGGCAGAGCTCGTTCAGAGGGGGAGCACAGTGTGTCCTTGATTTGAGGCAGGGCAGGAGGTGGTGGGAATGGTGCTAAGGCTATGGCCTGACTTGCAGGTGACACAGCTGGACTCAGCTTTCATCCGCAAGGACCCGTATGGGGTAGTGCTCATCATTGCTCCCTGGAATTACCCTATCCACCTCTTCCTCGTGCCCCTCATCGGGGCCATCGCTGCTGGTGAGTCTAAGCTGTGCCAGAGCCAAATCCTTCCTCCAGCCCGGAGGACCCAGCCCATAGTGGTAGCAGTGCTGGGCACTGGGGATGGTCTGGCTGGGTGCCTTATCTCCAGTCTAGGTCTGGAGTGCCAGGAACACTGGCTGCGAGTGTGTCACTGCTCTAATATCCTGCCCATCTTCCCCCAGGTAACTGTGTCATTGTCAAACCCTCGGAGACGACGAAGAACACTGAGAGGCTCGTGGCTGAAGCGCTGCCCGGCTACTTGGACAATGTAAACARCATTTCCTGTCCTTCTCCCTGTCCCTGTCCCATGGCCAGGGCGTTGCCAAGCCCACTGCCCTGTGCACGCCAGGCGCTGTGCCTACCTTGCATGCACTGACACCAGAGCTGCCCCCGTGCCCAGGCGCTGCCCATGCCCACTTCTTCCACTCTCAGCCARTGTCCCCATGCCCAGCAGCCCTGGATGCTCTTTGTGGGAACGAGGACAGAGTGGGCTGGGCAAATGCTCACAGAGGGGTTGGGACTCTTCCTCTTATGTTGCAGGACTGTTTTGCCGTGGTGACTGCTGGAGTGGAGGAGACCACCAAACTGCTGGAGAACAAGTTTGACTACATCTTCTTCACTGGTACGTGCCAAGGGCCAGAGCTGAGCCCTGCCTGACTGCTGGTTTCTTGTGCAAATTGGGAGAGGATTCCCACCAGACTGCTTGCTGCAGCTTAGCGTCTCCATCACAGAGGAAGGGTAGCAGCCTGCCTGCAGGCATAAGGCCCCCTTCCTGGCCCTCCAGGAGGCGAGAGCTGCTTGCGAGGGCTGTCCTGGGGATCTGGTGTCAGGATCCAGTGGAGGATCTGGGGTGTATGTTTTTGAGACACTGGTGGGACTTGATGTGTTTCCCACCGGGCCTGGCTCCCTCGAAGTCAGGGGCCCGTGGCTGTGGGATCCCTGCTGTGACACATCTCTCCCTGCCCTCAGGCAGCCCCTCCGTGGGCAGGATCATTATGACAGCTGCTGCCAAGCACCTGACACCAGTGACGCTGGARCTGGGAGGCAAGAATCCCTGCTACGTGTCTGACACCTGCGAGGTGCAGAATGTGGCCAGACGAGTGGCCTGGGGACGCTTCTTCAACGCAGGGCAGACCTGTATTGCACCCGACTACATACTGTGCAGCGTGGAGATGCAGGAGAAGCTGCTGCCTGCCCTGCGTGAGGCCATTACTGAGTTTTATGGCCCCAACCCCCAGGAGTCTCCTGACTTTGCCCGCATTGTGGGAGACAAGCAATTCCGTCGTATCCGGGCTCTGCTGAGCAGCGGGCGTGTGGCCATTGGAGGGCAGAYGGATGAGCAGGAGCGCTACATTGGTGAGGACGTAGGGATATGGGTTAGCATGTGGGGAGCAAGGAAGCTCTGGGCACGGGAACATGTGATGGGGAAGCAGAGATGGTATAAATCAGAACCACAGGGGATTTTATGTGTCAACCTTCAGTCACAAGGACAACATGGACATCTAAAAACTGAAACCTATGGAGAGATGCATAGAATCTTTTGTTGGAAAARGGAATTTGTGAACCAGCTGTTTCCTAGCATGTCCTGGGGTTGCGGGACCATCAATTTCTGTGTGCTAGGTGATACACTGCCATAATCTCTTTCTGCAGCTCCCACAGTGCTGGCAGATGTGCAGCCCTCTGATCCTGCCATGCAAGAAGAGATCTTTGGGCCCATCCTGCCCATTGTTGTTGTGGCCAGCATGGATGAAGCCATTGAGTTTATCAATTCCCGTCCACAGCCGCTGGCCCTGTATGTCTTCTCCTGCGATAGCAAGGTGTGGTGCATGGATCAAAAAAGGGGGCAAGGAAAATGGGGCTGTAAGGCTAGTGCCCACCTGGCTGGCAACCCAGGGCACGCTCTAAAGGTCCTTCTGAACTCTGCTCCTCTGGGCACACAGGGGCTGATAGTGGAGTTAGCTGATGTCTGGCAAGCGCTGCCTACAATGCGAGGGCTGTGCCCCATGTGCCCCATTCTGATGGGAATCCTCTCCCCATGTCCTCAGCAGATGTGTTCAGCCCTGTTGGTGTCCCATGGATCTTGATTAGAGCAGACAGTCCTGGTCATGGGGGAAGAACTGCAGCTTGAGGTGCAGGAACAGGGTCTGTCACATCTGCCTTCTCTGCTTCCCTTCCAGGTGGTGAAAGAGGTGCTGGAGCGGACAAGCAGCGGTGGCTTTTGTGGAAATGACACCCTGATGCATGTGACGTTGACCTCGCTGCCCTTTGGTGGGATTGGTAGGTCCAAACCCCCCAGCCCTGCCTGTCTTTAGCCAACTGTGAGCCAGCTATGATCAGCTCCAACAACCCTGTGCCTGAGTTACGCAGRGCATGGTGAGACATGATATCCAGGGAGATGGGACACCATACCTGGGCCCAAGATCCTCAGCTTCAGGGCACTCAGTGAAGCCTACCAATCTCTACAGACATACTTTTGCACTGCTAAGCTTTGAATTAGACCCCATCAGAAATGTCAGCTCTTTGCTTCACTGTGCCGGSGTTGAACTCTTGGGCTTTGCAGCCCTGTTTCTAGTGAACATACCTAGAAAACCGTAAGTTTTCTTCTGCCCTGCTTGCTGTCACAAGCACAGTGTCAGCAGGGGTACTTCATAAAAAAATGTAGGGGTTTATATCACTGACCCCTTGAGTATTTCCTTGATATTTCTGAGCAGCATGGGTGGCTGGGTGTGAATTTTGTGCCAGTGTAGAGCTCCTCTCTTGCTCATGCTTACATGGAGGCTCTTCAAGTACTGCTTCCTAGGGTCAATCTCTCACTCTATTCCCCTTCTAGGAGCACATCCAGTGGTGTTGTGCTTCTTAGGTAGGTGAGCTTTTCTTCTGTTGAGAGCAAGCACCCATCAGCGGTGCTGTATGGGAGCCTGTAACACTGCTCATGAGCAGGCTTGTCTGTGAATTCTGCTTTCCTAAGACAAATAATAGGAGTAGAATGCTTACAAACCTCTCAAAAATCCGTTTGTGATAACTTGGAGATTCTCTTCAGGAAAGGCACAACCATCAGCAAGGAAGAGTTTGCCTTATATGAAAACAAAATTTGTTTTCTCAGGTGAAATGCCAAGTCTGTCTAGCCTTGGACCCTGTTTGTAGCCTTTCTCACAATTAGATGCTCAAGGAAGAGCRTGGGAATACAGAAAGCCACTAACAGTGCTTCTGCAGAACATTTTCCCAGTCTTCCCGAATCTTACCCAGAATATTCTCCCAGTCTTTGGATCTCAGGATAGAATATCTCAGATTTATGCTTGACATGAAGCAGTAACACTTTTCACTGGAGAAAACACAGAGCCAGGTAAGGCAAATGGGTAAACTGAATGAAAACATACTGCTGATCTTGGTAGGTGGCAGTTCGTTGCCCACAGGAGAAGTACAGTGTTAGGATGGACTAGGGTAAGGATGGATGACCACAGTATGCTAACTTAATGAACCATCTCCAGCATACAGGCATTCCGAATAACTGCGTATCAGAGAATCCACAAGAGAGAAGTGAGCTTAGATCATCCTAGACTGTGTATTTTGTTACAGTACCTGGTCACCTCAAATTTAACGGCTCTGAAGGAGCAGAAAAGCCAGACAAACCTTCCATAACACTGGAATCAAAAGGGGCAATTGCTTAAAACAGAGGAAAGTGAAATATGTGGAAATTAAAAGAAACAACTAAAGCAGCAAAATGCTTGCAGGCAGTCTGAACACTTTTTAAAGATGGGTTGTCAAAAGTTTGAGATCAATTAAYATGATTATTCAAATAGACTTGGAATGAACCATAAAACCGGCTAGCTTGTTTGACTAGCAGAGTAAAAGGTGAATACTTGGTTTAAACAAAAAAAAATCAATGTTTTGTCCAAGCGAGAAACATGTGGAGGCAACTTCCCTCTTCAAGCTGACAGATGATTCAGACATAAATGGTCACCATGACAGCAAAGCAGAATGAATTCGTTGCTTGAGTATGAATTAGGGAACAGGTTTTAGTGGTTCCCATACCTTAACTTTCCKGTATGGAAATGATTCTCAAAAACTGCCTCGCAGTGTCAGGTGAAGCAGTTTTCTAACAACCTGATATGAAGATATAAAGTCACTGTGCTATTAACTGTGATGTGCAACCTCAAGTTTAAATCAGCTGCAGGAATCAGAGGATCTGCTGTTGCCAATGTGATTCCAGTTTTTAGGATTTTCTAGAAGAAGCTCCAACAAGCCTAACCATCATTCCAGGCAAGCTGGTGGTCTCTAACCAAAAGCATGGTTGAATATGGTGGAGTCAGGAAGAACAACATAGAGTTTTTTTAAAGGAAAATCAAGCCTCCAAGATCTGGCAAACCTTTCTGAAGGACCTGTGATTGTGTAGATAAATGTAGTCCAATATAACCAATGTACTTGGATTTCCAAGTAGTGATTATTTGCAGAAGGATTTGCTAGTACTGGGAAGCTGAGCAACAAAACAGTGAGTGAGGGTTGCATGGGAGACTGTGACTATTTCACTGAAATCCTCAGCATTGCACTTGGCACTGGGTCATCAGGGACCCAAATGTCAGGTATGGCTAGTGAAGGCAGGGAAGGCGAAAGGGGAAACTTTCGGTAGCACAGAACAAATTTGAGGTGCACCTGGGCCTGGGAGATGACTAGCAGGTTGGTTCCTGCTTCAGAAGCAAAGTGTTAGAGCTTGAAAAGGTACAGAGAAGGCCAAGAGATTTGATCAGAGATGTGGAGGAGATGGACTTTGTCTTGTAAAAAGGCTTATGAGAGGACATCTGACAGACATTTGTGTGTTCAGTGCTGTGCTTACATGGCTCTCGGCTCTATGGCGCGTCTCCATGCTTGCTCCCRGCCAGCCAGCCTTTACTTCCTAACAGTGATTTCTCCCATCCTCTGGGATGGCTGTGGATCCTGCCAGGGCACTGTACAGCCCTGTGACATCCCAGTGAAGCCACCTCGATGTCTGCCCATCTCCGCTGCACACAGACGCAGAGCTAGCAGAGGTCCCTTGCTCAAGGAGATCTGTTGTCTGTGTGATGGGTCCAAAGCTCATGCTGAGAGTGCAGGTGTGATTTTGGGGTTATTTCTGTGTTAGGGAAGTGAAAGAGCTCAGCCCAGCTGGTGCTCTGTGAGCACCCTGTAGCTCTGTAACCCATTGCTGCTCCGTACTCCTACACCACATCTATCAGGTCCTCCGCTGGCAACAGCGTCATTCAGCAGAACAAGTATTTACATCAGAAGGGCCTGTAACATGTTTCCCTTGTATATATTATGCTTGAGTGGGCATGAGCAGAGAGTCCCATAGACTCAAACCCGTGCTTTGTGTTGCAGGGAACAGCGGCTTGGGAAAATACCATGGCAAGTTCACCTTTGATACCTTCACTCACCACCGCAGCTGCCTGCACCGCAACATGGGACTGGAGACCATCAACGCCCTGCGCTACCCACCTTACAGCCAGCAGAAGTTGGGGTTACTGTCAGCTGCCTTTGAGATCAGGCGCAAGGGCATGTGCACCCTGCTCTGAGGACTGCTGCGGGCTGCCCAGCGCCACTCATAGACTGCCTCGGCTGGGGAGAAGACCTCCTGGCCTGGCCCCTACACTGGCGCCAGAAATTTAACCACTTTCCCCAGGAGGCTGTCATGCTCCTTCCATCCCTGCGCCAGTTCCCAATTCCCTTGCCATGTCCTTTGCCTCACTGTCACCCCTACACATGTAGGACAGCAGGGGAAGACATTTGCATCTAGTCAGCCCTGTCCACTTGCTCCTCCCCAGCTTCCTCTGCTCAGGACCATTTGCCATGATGATTTGAAATGATAAAAAATTCTCTGGAATGACCTGATTCTCCCTTTCTCACCCTACATTTCTCTTCCCAGGAGAGAAATAATCTCCTCAATGCTCAGGACCAGCAGCTAGCCCCATCTCTGTTTAGATGAGCTTTTTCTTCCAGATGAACCTTGCTCTCCCTGCTTTCAGTGTCAGCTGCCACTTTTCCCTCCATGCAACCCTGCCTTTAGTAAAGACTTTGCATTGAACTCTGCTGCCTGGCCTCACGCTGCGCCACCTTTGCCCAGCCTGGTTAAGGTTTGGGGGCACAGATGGACAGGGAACAGGAACCTGAAGGAATTGCTRTAGCCAAGCTCTGAAGAGCTGCTGGCTCTCCTTCCCTTCTGCTCTCCACCTGGGGTCTCTCAAGGAAGGGCATGTGGGGCACAGAGAGGCACTGGGGGAGGCCGATGTGGGGGTCACAGCAATCCCTACCTGGCTCAGCTGCTGATGCATGATTCAAACCCTGAGTGGTTTGGGCTGGGGCAGAGCCAGTGCTGACTCAGTGCTGTGGTAAAGAGTGATGGGGAAGAGGTTCCAAGAGGAGCAGGAAGCCAGCAGTGCCACAGCTTCCCCACAGCCCACCCTCCATCCCTAGCATCCAGAGGAAGTCTAGCTGCCCACAGTCACGCTCTGCTAGGACGCATTTCTCTGTGTGTCCTGAGCCAGACCACCTGGAGGCGGGCATTGGGCCGCATTGGCACCAGCCTCCTGAGGCAGCCCTGGTGCAGCCTTGCGTCTGCCTCCCCAGGCTGCATCCTCCTGTGGCACCGTGTCCTGCAGCAGGAGCGGGCAAAGTGCTGAGCCTCCTGCAGCACTGAGCCCCAACAGCTCGGCCAGGCAGGAGCTGTGGTTTCCAGGCAGCTGCCCTGGTCCCCGGACAGCCTCAGCATCACCTGCCTCGTGCCTCCCCCAGGGCCACCGCATGCTACATGGAGATTGGCAGCTCCTCCTCACATCCTGGCGTGCAGCATCCCCTTGAACTGCCCAGGCAACAACCCCTACGGTATGGCAAAAGCAGCCCTGCAGACAGTGGTGCTGGCAAAGTGTCCAGGGCTGACAGAGGCGGCGGGACAGGGACCATGGATTGTAGTGTCATGAGGTGAGAGCAAAGGGCAGGGGCAGAAGGGAGTGGTGAGGCCCGGGGAACACAAGGGGCTCTTGTTCTCTTTACAGCTGGGGAGGACCTGGGTGTCCAGATTCCCTGCCTTCTCCCAAGGGCCCTGGACTCCAGTTTGATCCAGGCGCAGGGCCTGGGGAGACATGGAGCTCCTCTCCCTTGTCACCTTGAGTGGTGGGCCTGGGCCAGGGTGCAGGGCTGGGGTTCCCTCTGACATCCACATCCCYGCAGTTGGAACCCCTACGCAGGGCTGGTGAGCCGCCTGCGGGCAGCCTGGCTCTCAGGGAAGACGCGGCCCATGGAGTACCGCGTGTCCCAGCTGGAGGCCCTGGGCCGCTTCCTGGATGAGAAGAAGCAGGACATCCTGGAGGCCACTGCCTTGGACATGCGCAAGGTGAGGGGCTAGGTAGAGGCATGGATGGKCATGGGGATCCCCTTATCAGGACTCCCTCTTGTTGAGATCTTACATCCCGCTGGCTGCTGTTGCTGGGCATGGGGAGGGAAGAGGTTTTGGGGTTCTGTGTCCCCCTTTTGTCAGGGTTCTGCATCCTGCCAGGTACAGACACAGGGTGCTGGGTATATGAGACCCTGTTTGGGTCCAAGCCTGCACAGCTCTCTGTGAGCTCTGGTGAGCCATGTCTTGTGACTGCTGAGGTTTCCACACCAATTCAATGTTCCCTCCTGGCCATAGTGCTGTATGTGTCCTGAGAGCGAGACATAGCATGGATCTCTGCCCTATCCTTGGTGCCAGTGGGTGTGAGCAGAGCTGGACAAAAGCAATTAAGAGGAGACAAGACTAGGCTGAGTGCTGTGTGGTGTGTGTCACAGCCCACCTCACCATAAGCTGGTCCCTGTTTCTGGTGAGAGCAGCCCACTCATCAGTGCTACATGAGCCTGGCTGACTTGGCACAGCCGCTTAACTTGGAGATCAGACCCTCCCTGCTCTCATCCCCAGATCTTTTGCCATCTCTCACCCACAAGTCCCAGGATAGACCTGATACTAGGGCTCCCCTCACGCCCCAGCCAGCCACAGCAGCTTGGGACATGAGGGCTGGGGTAAGCATCCAGACACATTGGCTTTCCCCCTGTTCCCAAACTCATTAGCCTCAGCTCACCTCTTCTCTGGCCAGGTGAATCTCTGAGGAGCACTCTGCTACCCTCTTCATGTGCTCTCCATCTTGGACTTTATGCTGAATGTTGCCCCTTCTGTATTCTTCATGGTTACACAGGGCTGCTGGTCTCCTAGCCTGGATCTGCCCAGTATTGACCATGTCTCCTGGCTTTGCATTGCCTTCCAGTCTCTTTGCTCCCTTCATTATGTTTATGTCAAGGTCTCTAATGAAAGAGTCACATCCCATGCATCTTTGTGTGTCCTCAGAAAGCTTAAGCCCCCCAACCCCAATGGTTTCCCCTTTTGGAACAACTTGTTTTACCATAGCCTGGTCCTTATGCATCATGTGGGGCTTGTAACAATCTTAGTTCATAATTTCCTGTTTAACAAGCTCTCAGTCCTTTATTGAAATCTGGATAGAGAAGATCTAGATTGTTTGGTCATTTTTAAGCAGTCAGCTGTTGTGTCAAAAGGAGAACCAGACTAATGCTTGATGACATTCAGGAAATGTGTGCTCCATTTTCCTCCATTTTCCCTTTGCTTCTATGATCTTAGTGCTTCTTGTTTCCAAACGTGGGCTGTAGCCTGACGCACAGACTTTTGCTGGGAAGCCTCAGACACTGAACTTAGGAGGCATTGCCCATGCATAGTGCTGCTGGCTTTGAACTGGTCCCAGGCAGACACTACCTCCATGGAGGGCAACAGGAATGGGGAATTAACACCTTGACTTCCTGCCTGTTCAGAAAGTTTTGAAAATATGTTTGGATCAGGTCTGATCTTGTGTTGTACTTGCAGATTGCATGGTACTGAATAAGGGTGTGGCTAAAGATCAATGCTCTTGTTATGCCAGTCCAAACCTCAACATGAGATAAGCYATGGTCAACAACTACTTTCACCCAAGAGAAAATGATAAATTCGAGACAGAGAAGGAAGCTCCATTGATAAGCCCAAGAAAGAGCAATGCCATTGTAGGATAAAATTTGGGGTGTAATATAAATCGTCACAATGCACAATCTGAAAAAAGAAGAGCACAAATAAGCATTGCATGAACGTTGCCTGGGCTGACCATTTAGCAGAACTGTGGGTACCCGAAATTGGTGAACTACAAATGGGAAGAGACTGTGCAAGCAAGTGATGGCTGTGTTTGTGTTCGCAAGATACCTCACTTAAAGAACATATAATAAATACTAATTGACATCATTCAAGCTGAAAAGGATATTGTGTAACTGTGTGAGAACCATGGTTTTTCAGTGAAACTCAATAAAGCATCTGTGTACGGTCTGGCACTAGCAAAGTGACTGCCTGTCAGCCTGGGCAGAGCACTGCTGTGTCGCCCTGCGTGGTAACCAATGTGCACGTTCTGCATGAGTCTTCAGGGCAGCGCATGTGTGATCTAAATAAGTGTGCACATGTGCGCAGGAATGCTCTTAGCCATCCTCTATGGAATACCTGGCTCCTCCTTTCCCCGAGGAGTCAGTAATATCAGGAGTGGGAAAATCTAGGAGCTAAAAATTGCTGAAGAGGTTCTCTATCCCTTGGCA
>NW_028186376.1:95119-103018 GCF_003343005.1 Rhea americana | reverse complement strand
AAAAAAAAAAAAAACACCAAACTCTGAAATTTACCCTTTTTGGTAAATTAAATGAATGAAATGAAAAAGAATGCTTTGAAACAGGGCCTTTTAATGACCTAAATCATAGTAGGATGAAGCTACTTAAAAGAGACTGGCCTCTGGAACCATATTACTGAGAACTTGCTGCTTCTATGTGATACAACTGTGCAAGTGCTCCTGCAATTCCAGCACTGTTTTGAAGTCAACAACACCTTTTTATTACAACTGTTAACTATTTCAAGGCAGTACAGTCATTTCTTCTTTTTTTTTTTTTTTCCTGGTAATTGCAGGAAATGATTTACTCTACATCTGCCCATACAAATCCAGGTTGGTTGCACCTTGCTCAGAGTTATGATCCAAGCCACTGGCAACATTTGCATCTTAGCAAAGATCCTCCAGCTTACATATGAAAGTAAGGATGGTGTATTGAGTGAGATCAAAGGTCTGTCTAGTCCTCACAGAAGAATGCTTAGAAACAGTGCAAATATATGTGATACTTTCAAATAGTCTCCCAGCCTCTCGCAGTTTGTGTCTTGGAAACTTCTGGAGCTAGACATAGTTTCTACGTATTTAGTACTGAGAGCCTAGGTAATGGATTCCTCTTCCATGACCTTATCCAATCTTGCCCTGAACCCACATAAAGTTTTACCACCTGTAGTGCCCTGAGGCAAGCGTTATGAAGACACAGCTTAACTACACATTCTGTGAAGAAGCACCTCGTTTTGCTCGCTATAAGCATGCTAGCTTCATCTGCTAATCATTAGCTTTTCTGCAGGAAAATTCAGTGTCCAATGAATTGCCACCTCTCATCTGCAGACCATGAGGGATTTTTCTGAAATATTTCCAGTGGTACTCTCTTCTATCCATTGTGAGAAGAGCATGTACTTAAGACTAAATACCATGATTTTAAGGCTAGCATTTTGATACCCCACTGATGAGAACCCCCCGTATCATCCCAAATCCCCATGAAAGGGAAAATGAGAGACATGAATGCCTTCTGCTTCTTGCTTGCCAAGGAAGGAATGTTGCTGAAAAAAAACATTCAGTGCCATGATCTACTCATATAATCTGTTTTCTCTCTCTTCGGAGTAGCACTTCAACCCTTTTCTTAGTCTTACTTTTACTTTTTCCCAGCATCATGCAGAGCCATTCCTTGCTCCCCTCTGCACCCTTTCCTAGATGTACCCCATTTGTACCTCCAAAACTCTGTTTTTGTCCCAGTGCAGTCACACTCTGTTYATTTTCCTCTTTCTCAGCCCAGCCTGACTCCCCTCCTGGTAACCTCTTGGGGTCTGAGCTTTCATTTGGGAATGACAGCTCAGCCTGTCTCTCTGTACTTTCCCTTCCCAGGTTGCTCTACACTTTACCTATGCTYCCATCAAGGACCTGTCATCTTCCCTTGACTCTTCTCACTTCCCTTCAGACTCCCTTTCTGCATGATTTACCTAGCCCCTCTTTTGAAGATGGTGACAATATCATCTGGAAGCCCATTAACTCTATTTTGCTGTTCTCTTTGCTTTCTAGGCTCAGTGACTGGATCTCCTCCTCTGCTTTCTCAACTAACTGTATCAAAAAATTGCACAAACATGTTCCAAAACCTAGATATTCTCTATTCTGCCATATTTTTCTTTCTTGAACCCTGAGTAGCTGAAATCCTCCATGACCAAATGGCTATACCTTTGAATCTACCATTTCCACATTGCACCCCTTCCACCTCACCTTCCAATGTGCCCCCAGGGAACAGAAAACATGATTGTGCCTTAAAGGATAAGTTTTTTGGGATTCCTTTCCAATTAGAGCTAAGAAACTGCTGACAGGCTGTGCCTCAGAATTGACACTATTCCCATGCTAGCAACACCTATTATAGGAAAGTCAAAGCCAGGCAACTTGAGGAATAGCATGGGGAGCTGTCCCTGATGCTCTTCTGTGCTTTTATTTATCTGACTAAATCCTTTGATAGTTTTAACTGAGCTGGTCTCTGGCAGATTTGGAAAAACTAGGTAAAACCTGCCACAAGCAGGTTATTACAGTGAATGCCAGGACAGCTGGGTTAGGACTGGCCCAGCAATATTGCTACGGCATTGCAGAATTCACCAACCTCACACACCACAGACAAGCAATAGGGTTCARCCCCACATCCCTGCAGTTAGCAGCACCATGCAGCTCAGGGTTGAGAGCAGCATGCATGTTAACCACAGTGCRGATCAAGATGTGAGATGTTTACCCTGAATCCTGGGTAAATTGGGGGGAATCATGGGAAAAGGCAGTGTAACTGCAAGAATTGCCTCTGTGCTCCATCTCATGTGGAGGTGATGTGTATGGTGCTTCCTATCCCCAGCCACCCTTTGAAGCAGAGTTCTGTGAGATCCTCCTGTGCAAGAATGAGCTCAATGACACCCTTAACAAGCTGGGCACTTGGATGAAGGATGAGCATGTGGAGAAGAATCTGGTAAGGGAAAAAAAGGAGGAAGGGAAGGATACACAATTGAAAAGGCTGGGCTGCRTGGGATTGAGGGATTGCGTGCAGCAAGACTAATGCATGGAGACAGCTGTGCAGTCCTGGACCTGTCCTGAAAAGAGCATTGCTAATGCCATGGGCTTTCTCACAGGTGACACAGCTGGACTCAGCCTTCATCCGCAAGGACCCGTATGGGGTAGTGCTGATCCTAACACCTTGGTATTGCCCCATCCACATCATTCTCATGCCCCTCATCGGGGCCATCGCTGCTGGTGAGTCTAAGCTGTGCCAGAGCCAAATCCTTCCTCCAGCCCGGAGGACCCAGCCCATAGTGGTAGCAGTGCTGGGCACTGGGGATGGTCTGGCTGGGTGCCTTATCTCCAGTCTAGGTCTGGAGTGCCAGGAACACTGGCTGCGAGTGTGTCACTGCTCTAATATCCTGCCCATCTTCCCCCAGGTAACTGTGTCATTGTCAAACCCTCGGAGACGACGAAGAACACTGAGAGGCTCGTGGCTGAAGCGCTGCCCGGCTACTTGGACAATGTAAACARCATTTYCTGTCCTTCTCCCTGTCCCTGTCCCATGGCCAGGGCGTTGCCAAGCCCACTGCCCTGTGCACGCCAGGCGCTGTGCCTACCTTGCATGCACTGACACCAGAGCTGCCCCCGTGCCCAGGCGCTGCMCATGCCCACTTCTTCCACTCTCAGCCAATGTCCCCATGCCCAGCAGCCCTGGATGCTCTTTGTGGGAACGAGGACAGAGTGGGCTGGGCAAATGCTCACAGAGGGGTTGGGACTCTTCCTCTTATGTTGCAGGACTGTTTTGCCGTGGTGACTGCTGGAGTGGAGGAGACCACCAAACTGCTGGAGAACAAGTTTGACTACATCTTCTTCACTGGTACGTGCCAAGGGCCAGAGCTGAGCCCTGCCTGACTGCTGGTTTCTTGTGCAAATTGGGAGAGGATTCCCACCAGACTGCTTGCTGCAGCTTAGCGTCTCCATCACAGAGGAAGGGTAGCAGCCTGCCTGCAGGCATAAGGCCCCCTTCCTGGCCCTCCAGGAGGCGAGAGCTGCTTGCGAGGGCTGTCCTGGGGATCTGGTGTCAGGATCCAGTGGAGGATCTGGGGTGTATGTTTTTGAGACACTGGTGGGACTTGATGTGTTTCCCACCGGGCCTGGCTCCCTCAAAGTCAGGGGCCCGTGGCTGTGGGATCCCTGCTGTGACACATCTCTCCCTGCCCTCAGGCAGCCCCTCCGTGGGCAGGATCATTATGACAGCTGCTGCCAAGCACCTGACACCAGTGACGCTGGAGCTGGGAGGCAAGAATCCCTGCTACGTGTCTGACACCTGCGAGGTGCAGAATGTGGCCAGACGAGTGGCCTGGGGACGCTTCTTCAACGCAGGGCAGACCTGTATTGCACCCRACTACATACTGTGCAGCGTGGAGATGCAGGAGAAGCTGCTGCCTGCCCTGCGTGAGGCCATTACTGAGTTTTATGGCCCCAACCCCCAGGAGTCTCCTGACTTTGCCCGCATTGTGGGAGACAAGCAATTCCGTCGTATCCGGGCTCTGCTGAGCAGCGGGCGTGTGGCCATTGGAGGGCAGACGGATGAGCAGGAGCGCTACATTGGTGAGGACATCAAAGCCTGAGCTTCATATAGATCTTTTCATTCTTGTGAATGAGTGAGTCTGAATTGTAGAGAAGAGCTCACAACCAAAGGGAATGTGCTAGATGGAAGATACTTTTAGGCAAGGTTTGCATGGAAATCTAGGGGCTTGGTGAAACCTCTTGTCTTAGATGAAGCATCTGATGGGTCCTGGGGAGAGCTCCATCACCCACCTCTGTGCATGGGTGATGAACTCTGGTTTCCTTTTTTATTTATTTTATTTTATTTTATTTTATTTTGCAGCTCCCACAGTGCTGGTGGATGTGCAGCCCTCTGATCCTGTCATGCAAGAGAAGATCTTTGGGCCCATCCTGACCATTATCACAGTTGCCAGTGTGGATGAAGCCATTAAACTGATCAATACCCAGGAGCGGCCACTGGTTGTATATGTGTTCTCTTCTGATAAGAAGGTGTGGTGTACAGGCTGAAAGAGAGGACAAGCAAAACAGGGCTGTAGTTCCTATCTGGCTGATAACATTGACCATGCCCTAAACCTGTGTTTAGTACGAGCTGTTCCTCCTCTAGATAGAATTAATAAGGATTGGCATGGCTGCATAGCCACTCACAGTTGGGAATTCTCGCATGGCCATGAGTGCTGAGCAGGCCTCCAAAGAGATGGGCTGTGCAGGAGCAGGGCTCCTTGCTCTTGGATCAGGGAAGGGTATGAGCTGAACTCCAGATGTCTTTAACTGAGTTCTGAGTGTTACGGGTAGGATCACAGTGAATACGGACTGGCTTCAGCCTGTGATCAATCCCTCACCTGGGACTGAAACAGGACAGTGCCTGATGGCTGAGAGCAGGATGCTCTCAGAGGCCGTGATCTGGGCACACAGAGACTGGTGGTTGATGTCTGGTGTTTGATGTCTGGCAAATGTGGCCCACGGTATGAGGGCCTCACAACCCTTGGTAGATGCATTCTGCCATGTTAGTGTCCAATGGATTTTGATTAGAGCAGACAGTCCTGGTCATGGGGGAAGAACTGCAGCTTGAGGTGCAGGAACAGAGTCTGAATGTCACATCTGCCTTCTCTGCTTCCCTTCCAGGTAGTGAAAGAGGTGCTGGAGCGGACAAGCAGCGGTGGCTTTTGTGGAAACGACACCCTGATGCATGTGACGTTGACCTCGCTGCCCTTTGGTGGGATTGGTAGGTCCAAACCCCCCAGCCCTGCCTGTCCTTGGCCAACTGTGAGCCAGMTRTGATCAGCTCCAACAACCCTGTTTCTGAGTCACACAGGCCATGGTCAGGGGACATGGGAAACCCGTATCTGGGTGTCTCTACTACTAAAAATATCTTGGGGTCAGCAACAAACTTTGTCATTTGCAGCTTTGCCTTTCCCCAAGTCTTCCGTGGACTTCCTCAGTGGCCTCTCTCCACAATGAAAACTGACCATTATTTCCTGGTCATAGCCAGCAGCTGGCTGTATGTTAGTAACCACAGCTGGGCAGGAACCCAAAGCAGAACTCACCTGCCCTCATTGCAGACATGTACATTGCAGAGAGCCACCTGTGTCCAACTGAGCTCTATGGGATTACTCKTTAGAGAAAGGAGAGAAACAGCACTTCTGGGCTGTGATGTCTTACCCATTCTGGATATCTCCTTAGGCTAAAAAAATCTTGACAAGAAGTGCATATCTCTTTCCTTGGAGAGGAAGGAGTGTAAATGATGGAAACACAGAGGTTTGGTAAGATGAACTTCAGTACCAAGGAAAAATGCAATAGCCTGGGATATATATTCSACTCTGCACTTCCCCTGGAAGATAACCACTCAGTGATCTTGCTCCACAKTGAGGTTGCTGACATGAGAGATTGAAAGTAATTCAGCAACTTGACTAGGATTTACATGTTATTAGGAAGACAAATCAATTCAAACTGACTCACAGAATTTTATCACATCAGTTATCAGCACACAGCTGGATTTCCTTCCAGCCAGTCAGTTTTCACTTCCTAACAGCAATTTCACCCTTCCTTGGAAATGGGTGCATCAACCTCACTGGAGCCACCTTTATGTTTCCATGTGTCTTCTCTTGGAGCCTCACTGGCTGTGGGGCCGGTGCTGCCCTCGGGGGACTTGCAGACCATTGGGACAGTGCCAGGAACCCAAGCCACACTAGTTTGTTCCTCTTCCTCGAAGAGTGAGCTGTCCTTCACTCACAGAATTAGTGCAGGCCAGGCAGTGCAGAGGGAGGGCTGTTGTCAGTATATAACAGATCTGAAGCCAGTGCTGAGAGCACAGATGTGTCTTTCTGGTGGTCTCCATATTACGGAAGGTGGAGGGCACAGCGCAGCTGATGTGAGGTTCCCACTGCTGCTTCCTGCTCCTAGACCATGTGTGTCAGTGACTCCYTTCCAAGTTATTTGTTACCAGGCAAGGTTTTCTGATCAGTAAGGTAAAAACTTATGTTTTCAAAGTTAGTATAAAAAGAGAACAGAAAGTTGAGAGTGGATGTTGGAAGTAGTTACAAAAGAGGCATTTAAGACAAAGAAACAAGACCAGTTTTATTTACCAGTTTTATTTATTTAGGTGCTTAAACATCTCTGGTTATGGAGATGGGGACCCCAGCATCCCTGGGGGCATCCTCTAAACAACATTTCTCAGTGTCAAGTTGGTAAAAACACTGCTTCCTCCCTGGCGGATGAGGAAAGGAGAAGAGCAATAGGAGCTCTCACCACCTGTTCTCTGCCACACTGTGCTGCAAGTGCTTCCTCCTGCTTGCCAGGGCTCCCCCATCTGCAGCTACCAGGAAMGAGGGTCCCTCTCCCCAAACCTGCACGATCAAATACACCCTTTGGCTGGTTTCTCCTGCTTAGAAATTCTTGAAGATACATTCTCTTATGTTGTAAAGCTAATGTTTTGCAAAGCGCTTACTATATTAACATTTTTTTATCAGCCTCATTTAACATAGTGAGCTTTGCATCAAGACTAAAGACGCTACAGGAAATGGTGAAATTCAGAAAGGCTAGAAAGTCCCTGGGGCGCCTCTTCTCTTACCAGTCACGTGCTGGCCATTTTCTAGGTTCTCCTTTCTGAAAGCTCTGAAGCTCTGAAAACAGCTTTGACTACTCAGCCAAACCACCTCCAGCTTCTATATTACTCCTCTTTAGTCCTCTTTCCAGGGAAGGCACAGCCTTCCTGCCAACAGGAGTGTTAGAAAGCAGCTGAGTTAACTGATAATTTTATACCATCCATAAACCTTACAGAAATCACTCTTGGTGCCAGCACCTTTTTCATGCTCTATTTAACAGGGCACAGCAGGTTGGTTTGGGTTTGTCCTTAACAGGTGTTGCCAAACCCATGAGTTCYTGGTGTGCTGTGTGTTGCAGGGAACAGCGGCTTGGGAAAATACCATGGCAAGTTCACCTTCGACACCTTCACTCACCTTCGCAGCTGCCTGCACCGGAGCATGGCCCTGGAGACCATCAACTCCCTGCGCTACCCGCCTTACAGCCTGCACAAGTTGAACCTTGTCCGATTTGCCTCTGAGGTCAAGCGGCAGGGCACGTGCACCCTGCTCTGAGGAGTGCGGAGGGGCACAGGCTGCCCCACGTGTAGGCTGGAGGGAACCCAGCTGCTGCTTGGCAGGGGGGGCTCTACTGCACTTTGGGGGTCAACCCTCACTTTCCTTGCTACCAAACCCAACAGCATCATTAACCCTGTCCCGTCTCCATGGCCTCCTGCCTCTCCAGCTCCACTGGGCAGAGCCACCGCACAGTGGGCTTGAAGGGAATCATAGAATCATAGAATTGGTAAGGTTG
>NW_028186376.1:0-94804 GCF_003343005.1 Rhea americana | reverse complement strand
GGGGGGGGGGGGGGCAGGACCCAGGGCAGGTAGGGGTGGGGCATCCCCCTTCACCACATATGCCCCCTACAACCCCTATGCTCCTGTGACCAACACGACTTGCTGTGCTCCGCAAACGTCCTTAGCTCCATATATCTCATGCCCCACAACACCGCTGTTCCCTGTGCCTCCTGTGCCCCACAAAGCCCTATGCCCCACATGCCCCCGTGACTGACATGCCTCGCTATCACCTAACCTCCCAATACCCTCCTGCTCCCCACATGCCTTCTTGTGCCTCACATATGTCCTGAGCTCCACATGCCCCCTGTGCCCCACATGCCTCCCTGTACCCTGCATGAATCCCACTCCCCACATGCCTCTTGGTGCCCCACATACCTCCCTGCACCTCAAACTCACCTGTGCCACACAAGCTTCCTGTACCCTACAGACCTCTGCCCCACATGCCCCTGTGCCCCACATGCCTCCTGCACYCCACACATCTCCCTGTGTCCTGCACCCCTGTTCCCACACACCCCCCTGTGCCCATGCCTCCTCTGCCCCACACCCACCTGTGCCCCACATGCTCTGTGTGCCCCATGACTCCCAATCCCCTCCATGTCCTCCACACCTCCTGTACCCCAACACCCCCTGTATGCCACTTGCCTCCCTGCACCCCACATGCCTCCTGTGTCCCTCACTCTTCCCTGAGTCCCACATGCCTCCTTCTGCTTCACACATCCCTATGCCCCACATGCCTCCAGATTGCCCCCCCCCAGCTCCTGCTGGTGCCCCCCAGCAGCACTCCGCCTCACTCCTCCCCTTCCCGTGCCTGATCTTCCGGGTTTGCCCTGGCACCCTGCGGACACCACCCTGGCCCAACAGCCCCCGGCTCCATGCGCTGCAGAAGAGGCAATGCGGGGAGGAGAGGGCTGCTGAGAGGTGGGGGCTCCTTTTGGAGCATCTCTACTCTGCTGTGCCCGGAGACGCGCGGCGAAGCCTGCCACTCCTCTGTGGCCGGCAGCCAGCCAGGCCTGATCCGGGATCGGCCCAGCGCTGGCAACGGCRCTGTTGTGGGGGTAGGTCAGGGCTCCCTGCACCAGCTCCTCAGCAGCGCCKGGCTCTCAACTCCCAGCCCCCAGGCCTGCCCTTGAGCATGTTTTAGTCCTCTGACTCAAGGGTTTTCTCCTGAATTGAACTGGGGCGATCCCTAGCACAACAGCCTCTTCCTGCCCGCAGTTCACCCTCCCTCTCTTATCTTGCCTAGCCCTGTTCTGGTGAACTTGCAGCTTGGCGATTCCCTCAGACGCTGAAACCAAGGCAAAAGAGCTTAGGGGTAGCGCACGGAAACCTCAGACTGCAGGAGTCTGGGTCCAGGATCGGCAGGGAGCTTGGAGGAGGGGGCCAGGTAAGGGACAAGCCCAGAAGTGGGGATGAGGTCCACTAGCCATAGCCCTTCTAGGCTTGCAGTTCTCCTGCACAGTCTCTCTCTGCTTTTTGCCTTTTTTCCCTGCTGCTCTGCCTTTTTCTTTTTTTTTTCTTTCCTTTTTTTTTTCCTCCTTTGACTAGGGCAGGGTTCATTTCTGGGCTCCTCCCTCCATGCCCCAGCTGCCCTAAGTCTCCTTTCTCCCAGCCTGCTCACCTCATCTTGCCATCTTGTCACAGGAAACCCTGCTCTGGCACCTCTGGGTGTCCTCCAAAGGCTTGAAGTCCCCCTCCCTGGGGTTGTCTATACTTGTGGTTTGGGGCAGTGGCAGATGCTGAGCTTGTTGAGCCTGGGATGAGGATTGGCATTAAATGAAGGTAGAACTTTCATCTGCCTTACAAAACCAGCAAAACCAATAAATTGCACCCTCCGCCGGTTCTTGAGAACAAAATTTGTATGCTCTATTTGTTGTGTCTGGCATGGTGCACTGGAGAGCAGAGGGATGTGATGGATTGGCTCCTTCTTTGGTCCTCATCCTCCCAGGTTGCAGTCCAGTTTGTGTTGGGGGCAGGGGGAAGTCCTCTCCCTGCCATGCCACCCCTTTTGCTGTGCCACTGGGCTGGCACCGCAAGCCCATGTCCACTTGCTAGTTGGGGGAGAGGGAAATGAGGCAGCTTCGCACGTCTGCAGGTCAGGCTGAGCTCTCTGTGCAGATGGAACAGCAAGGGCAGTTTGGCAGCACCATCCAGAAGATGCCTCTGAATTTAACCCCCTTGGGGTTAAACTCATCGGAGTTGGGTCTTAGCCTCCTGCTCTGGATCTACATGAGTGATATCTCCTTATTCTGGACGGGACCCCAAGAGCCCTCTCCTTGCACCCCTCACAGGATGAACCCCTATGCGGGGCTGGTGAGCCGCCTGAGGGCAGCCTGGCTCTCAGGGAAGACGCGCCCTATGGAGTACCGAGTGGCCCAGCTGGAGGCCCTGGGCCGTTTCCTGGATGAGAAGAAGCAGGACATACTGGACGCCTTGGCCTCTGACATGCGCAAGGTGAGACCATAACCCTGCAGCTCAGTGCCTTCCTCCAGATTCCTGCCAACAACCCCCAGCTTGGGGGGGAGGGGAATCCACAGGGCAGCCTCATACGCAAAGGCATCGGGCAGCTGTGCCCTGGCAGTGGAGGACTGGGTGCCTGGCTCACCCTCTCAGCTCCCAGAACATGTCTGGGCACATCCTTGCARAGGAGACTTGGAAACCTCACCCACCTCCTGCCTGCCTCTTCACTGCCTATTTGCACAGCAGAACAAAAGTGTTTTTTCTAACTGTTGTTGATTTGCTGCTTCCTAGGTATTTCTTGATGAGACTCATCTGCTGGTGGTTTTTGCTTTTTGCTGTTAGCTTTTGGAGGAAGCCCTTGGAAGCCCTCCCAGGGTATGGGAGGGAAAATGAACTGCAACTTGTGTTTGGCTGTACAGAAATGGAATAAATTAGCCCTGGGGTAGCCTTTGCTCAGAGCAATTTGGGGCCTTTGTTGCCATCACCACCTCTGCAGCTATGTCTGCACTGTGTGGCCATCTAGAGCAGCTGAAGCTCTTGAGTTACTAAACACATATCTTCAAGCAAGGACTTTTGACATGCCTTAGGAACCTGCTGGCAAAGGGTGGTGCACAGCCAGGCAGGCATGCCAGCACGTTATGACGAAAGTGTCCTGCTGGAGTGGTGGCTGTGCCCTGCGGAGGCCCATCCTTGCCACTCTGAGGGCACAGGATGCTGCCATGGGTCTCCTGCCACACTGGAGCTGGTAGCACCTTGCTTAAGGCTGCCCAGCAGGCTCTGTGTTCGGGGCTGGGGGAACAGCCATCTCCATAGGGTGTCTCTGGGGCTGTGCCTGTGGTGGGAGGCACTGTGCTGACTTCTTCTATGTCCCCAGCCCCCCTTTGAAGTGGAGATCTCCGAGATCTCCATTTGCAGGAGTGAGCTCAACCATGCACTGAATAACCTGGGCACCTGGATGAAGGATGAATACGTGGAGAAGAACTGGGTAAGGGCCAGTGGCCAGGCAGGTCTGAGCCGAGGAGGCATAGGATGGGAACTGGGGATTCCTTACACCATGTTTCCCTCCCCAGGTGACACAGTTGGACTCAGCTTTCATCCGCAAGGACCCATATGGGGTGGTGCTCATCATTGTTCCCTGGAATTACCCCATCAACCTCCTCCTGGTGCCCCTCATCGGAGCCATCGCTGCTGGTGAGTCTGGGCTGCATTTCCCCTGTGCTGGAGGTCACCAGGTGCCAGGACCTCAGCATGGGGGGTAGTCTAGTATTTTCCCTGGAGCAGGCAGGGGGTGAGGGTGGTGGTCCTGTACCAGAAGCAAGCCCTCTGCTCCCCAAGAGTGAGGTTCTTATGGGGAGGGAGCCCCTGTCCTGCAGGTAACTGTGTCGTCATGAAACCGTCTGAGATCAGCAAGGATGTGGAGAAGTTAGTGGCTGAGACGCTGCCCAACTACTTAGACAAGGTAGGAAATATCTCTGTCCTGGCCCCTTTCCTCTCTGTTGCCTATAGCAGGATTGTTCCCAGGCATGTGCCCCTCTCATGGCTGCTGTGCCACATCCCTACTGCTCGATGCTCAGCTGATGTCTCCCTCCCAATGCTCTTACTCCACTCCTGCCCAGCTCAGGCCTTACACTCCCCTGCTGTCTGGGTTGCAGGACTGCTTTGCTGTGGTGACAGCTGGTGTGGAAGAGACCAACAAACTACTGGAGAACAAATTCGACTACATCTTCTTCACTGGTACACCTGCAGGGGCCTGGGTCCCCTGCTCCCACMCCATCCCTGCCTTTCCTCAAGATGGGGATGTGAATGCAGTGGCCAGCTCATCCCCAGAGCCCCAGCAAGCCAGGCAGTGATTGGGGCTTTGCAATCTCAGACTCTGGCTACACTCAGAGTGGGTGAGAGCTGAGAGGGACAGGCTGTGCMAGCTTTCTCTAGCCCTTATAGGGAGACTCGATTGTAGGCCACAGCTCCCAGCTGCCTGAACCATAGGGCTGAACATTCACACTGCTCTCCCTGCCCTCAGGCAACTCTTCCGTGGGCAGGATCATTATGACAGCTGCTGCCAAGCACCTGACACCAGTGACGCTGGAGCTGGGAGGCAAGAACCCCTGCTACGTGTCTGACACCTGTGAAGTGCACAACGTGGCCAGGCGGGTGGCCTGGGGGCGCTTCTTCAATGCAGGGCAGACTTGCGTGGCACCTGACTACATACTGTGCAGCGTGGAGATGCAGGAGAAGCTGCTGCCTGCCCTGCGTGAGGCCATTACTGAGTTTTATGGCCCCAACCCCCAGGAGTCCCCTGACTTTGCCCGCATCATGGGGGACAAACATTTCCAGCGCATCCGGGCTCTGCTGAGCAGCGGGCGTGTGGCTATCGGAGGACAGACAGATGAACAGGAGCGCTATATCGGTGAGGGCACAGGACTGCATGACCAGGCCATGGGGCAGAAGTATTGATAGGGTTGCAGGGGTCTCGGTCCCCCCCCACTGTGGCTGCTTTCCACCAAGTATGGCACATCACAGGCAGCACAGGCTGAATTTGGTATTTGCACTCTGATTGCGTGAGGCCCTGCTATGACAACTGAGCTCTTTCCTCAGTTCTCCTCCCCTCTTCTGTGTTGTCTCACCTGTAGACCCCAGGCCAGCTTTGCCTCGAGGTCGCATCCATATTGTCACTTGTTGCTGCAGATCTGAGCTTAAGTCATGACTTGCCCCATCATCATCTGCAAAAAGGCTTTTTGCTGGCTGCTCTCAGCCTCTCTGCAATTTTGAAGGCGCAGTTGAACTAATCTCTGCCATATGCCTGACCTTRCACTAGTGCCCTGGGTGCCTGATCCTGCTGGGGCCCTGGCAGTCACTGCTGCATGCAGCAAAGCTGTTTGGGGCCTATACACCACTAGGCATGGTCCAGCTGACTGTACTTGCTCTTCCTGGCCTACTTTCTCTCTGCAGCTCCCACAGTGCTGGTTGATGTGCAGCCAAAGGACCCCATCATGCAGGAGGAGATCTTTGGGCCCATCTTGCCCATCCTAACTGTGGCCAATGTGGACGAAGCCATTGCCTTTATCAATGCTCGGGAGCAGCCACTGGCCCTCTACGTCTTCTCCTCTTGCAAGAAGGTATGGGTAGGAGCCAAGCTGGGCCAAGAGGCCCAAGGCTTCCCTGACAGCAGTGGCAGTGGCCTCTCCTGGCCTTCTCCCTGGTTGGGGGAGGGATGCGGAGGGGTGCTGGGCCAGGCATGCTCTGCTCCCAGGCAGTGGGGAGTGCAGATGGGTGCCCTGTGCTCATCCCCCCAACCAGGTGCTGCAGCAGGTGCTGAAGCAGACCAGCAGCGGTGGCTTCTGTGCCAACGACACCATGATGCATATGACGCTCACCTCGCTGCCATTCGGCGGCATCGGTATGGCCGCCCGGGTCCCCCTGTCCCTGCTGCCAGGGGACGGCAGGCCTGAGCCTTCCCAGCTCGSCCCCCCCGCTGCCCCTGGGCACGCTGGAAGCTGAAGCGCTGTGCGTTGCAGGGCACAGCGGCCTGGGCCGCTACCATGGCCGGTTCACCTTCGAGACCTTCTCGCACCCGCGCTCCACCCTGCTCCGCGGTGCTGGCCGGGAGGCCCTCAACACCCTGCGCTACCCGCCCTACGCCTCGCGCCGGCTCCCGCTGCTCCGCGCCGCCGCCGAGACCAGGCGCGCTACCGCCTGCGCCCTCCTCTGATCCGCCTGCAATAAAGCCGAACCACCGCGGCTGCCAAGCTCGTCTGCCGGCCCCCGCCGGGCTCGAACCGGCGGCCCCACCGCGCCGCGCCGCCCCTCCCACCCCCTCAGCCCCGCCCCCAGCCAGTCTCCCTTGCCGCCTTCCCGCCTGTCCGTTGCCGCCCTCCCCGTTCTCACGCAGCGCAGCCAATGAGAGGCGAGCTGAGCGCTGGTTGGCCCGTCCCCTACTCCAAGCTGCGGCCTGTGACCCCGGCGCGCCCCAGCCACGCCACGCCCCCTCTTTCCCTGGTCCCGTGACCGCAGCTACCCCTTTGCGCAGGCGCCGCTGGAGAGCGCGCCTGCGCGTTTCGCTTGGGGGCGGGCCAGGGGTCAGGACGCCTAGGTCCTTGGGGGGGAGGTAAGGGGGTACCCGAGCACCTGGAACCCTCGGCGGGCGGCGGTGAGGATACTTGCGGCCCGAGGGCTCGGGGTGGGGGGATCAGGACTCCTGCGTCCCTTGGGAAGGGGGTACTCGAGACTTTTGGGCTCTGGGAGGGGGTGTCAGGACGTCTGGGTGCCTTGCGGGGGGTAGGGGGAGGGCAGGGCGCTTAGGTCCCCTTGTGCGGGGCGGGGGGAGGGAGAAGGAGGCCAAGGGTCCCGTGGAGGAGGGAGCCTGCGGTTTGGGAGTCTCTTGTAGTGGAGGACTGGGGACCAGGACGCCTATATCCCTCGTGGGAAGCAGTGGGAGGGGGAGGCGGATGGCTGGATCCCTTGGGAGTGGGGCAGGATGCCTATATCCCTTGTGGTAGGTGGGGGGCAGGGGGGAGACACTTGTGTCCCTCGTGGGAAGTGGGAATTCAGGATACCAGGATCTGGACCTTGGGGGCGGGGGGCATAGAAAGGATACCTGGATCCCCTGTGGGAAGAGGAGARGCAGGATGCCTGGATTTCTCTGGGAGGAGAGGGGCAGGACACCTGTGTCCCCTCATGGGACTCAGGATGCCTGGATCCCTTGTGGGAGCGGGGAGGGGGGAGCTCAGGATGTCTGGGTCTCTTCTGGTGGGTAGGTGGTGGCCAGGGTACCTCAATCACTTATGGGAAGTGGGGGATCCAGGACCCTGCTGGTACTGGGCCTTTGTGGCTGGCTCCATCCCGGCTGGCACCTGGACCTCAGTGGGTGCCAGCCTTGTGGTGCCAGCTGGGTGCCTGCCGGGGTCAGGGCTGGCAGTGAGTGACAGGACAGGCCACTGCCCCTGCTGCAGGACTGGACACGATGGCACTGCGCTTGCTGTACCAGGCTGCCCGCASAGGTAAGGGCCTTGCTGGGCACCAACTCTGCCCCACCCCCCCCAAATTATCTCTGACTCCTCTCTGTTCCACTAGGCACGCCAGCCAGTCTGTGCTACCTGCGCCCCCTCAGCACCACTGCCCCCAGGGAGTCCTACAGTGAGTACTGGAGCCTGACATGACCTGCTTCCTTGGGCTGTGCCAGTGGTCCCTTGTGGCATTGTTGCAGGGGCTGCCTCTGTGCATCTCCTTCCCACTACACTCCACACAGAGCAGGGATGGTATCTCTCTCCCTGCAGAGTATGTGAATGTCCAGGACCCAGCCATGGACATGAAGTCTATCACTGATCGGGCTGCCCAGACCCTGTTATGGACAGAGCTTTTCCGAGGTGAGCCCCACATCCTGTGGCAGCTTGTGGCAGTGCAGTTCCACACCTGGTGTGGAAGACCCCATGGTAATGTTGCATGCCATGCCTCTGCTGTCATGTTGTTGTCCAGTACAGTATGTAGCTGAGGCAGAAAGGGATCTTCAGGAGTCTTCAGTCTGATCCATTGTTTTGTAGCTGGTCTCACTAGGTGAGGTGTCTCAGGGCTGCATCCAGTCAAGTTTGAGCATCTACAAGGATGGAGATTCTTTCTCTCTGGTGCTTGTTGCAGCTTGTGACCACCTTCATGGGGAAATGTTTCTCTTGTTCTAATGGGAGCTTCCCTTGTTGCAACTTGTGCATGTTTCTCCTCGTCCTGTCACTGGGCAGCTCTGAGAGAAGATGGAACCAAGGTCTTCTCTAACTATCCATTAGGCAGTTTGCAGACATCAGTACCTGCTCTTCTGTAAGCTAAACAAATCCAGCTCTCCTGGCTTCTCCACATGCATGCCATGCTGTGGCCTCTTGCCACCTTTGTGGCATCTTGTGAGGAGTCCAGTGCTTTTCCCCTGTTGAGCAGGCAGTAAGTTACTTTCTCTGTCTCCCTCCAGGCCTAGCCATGACTTTGAGCTACCTCTTCCGGGAACCGGCCACTATCAACTACCCTTTTGAGAAGGGCCCGCTGAGTCCCCGCTTCCGTGGGGAGCATGCGCTGCGCCGCTACCCATCTGGGGAGGAGAGGTGCATTGCTTGCAAACTCTGTGAGGCTGTCTGTCCAGCCCAGGTGAGTATCCATGGGGAGTCCCCCTCCTCCTCTCCCCAGGGCACCCAGCCTGAGTTGACTCCTTGCCTTCCTGCCTCTGGGTCTGAGGGCTCTGCTGGGCCACAGAGAGTTGGCTTCTTGGGCAGGTCAGTTCCCCCTTCTCAAGGCTGGCTCAGTGGTGTTCCTGAGAGTGCTGTTCCTCTCTGTGCTGGAGCAGGAGCTGACTGCGTCCCTTCCGCTCTGTGCCAGGCAATCACCATTGAGGCAGAGCCAAGAGCGGATGGCAGCCGCCGAACTACTCGCTACGACATCGACATGACCAAGTGCATTTACTGTGGGTTCTGTCAGGAGGCCTGCCCTGTGGATGCCATTGTGGAGGTGAGTGGGGAGCCCAGCTTGCCACCTCTGCCTGGYGGTGAGGAGAGGAGCAGAGCCTGCAGACCTTTGCATCAAAAGTGGAGACAGGCAGCAGAGCTGCACAATGGCTGTGYTCTACAAGACCAGGGGCTGGAGCAGGGAAGCGGGAGGGAAGGGCCAAACCAGCCCTTCCTGCCAGGGGAGGCAAGAGGTTTGGCTGGGCCTGAGGAAGAGCTTCTCCTATCGTGCTTCTGGCAGGGCCCCAACTTTGAGTTCTCGACGGAGACACACGAGGAGCTCCTCTACAACAAGGAGAAGTTGCTCAACAATGGTGACAAGTGGGAGGCTGAGATTGCAGCCAATATCCAGGCTGATTACCTGTACCGGTGACTGCTGGACCCTGTGCAACGTGCCCATGCTGTGTTCTTCCTGCTCCCATAATAAAGGGCCTAGGGGTGTTGCCACGGCCGTCTGTGCTGGGGACCCTGGCCCCTTCCTAACCCAGACCTTGTGCTTTTCCATGTGTCTGTTTATTTGTAGCTTTTGGGTGAGGGGGGACAGGAGTGGGGGCTGAACCCCCTGCACAGGTACAGCTGCTGGCCCTGGATGGCCCCTTCAGCACTTGCCAGCCCCAGGTTTGCAGCTGCATCTTGGGAAGGGTACAGGGATCCCTGGGCACCAGCATCCTGTCCTTCCCTCTCCCAGGCAGGAGGGTCTAGAAATGAGGAGAGCATCCAGGTCGGGGAAAGCTGCAGGAGGGCATGGGGGCGGGTAGGGGGAGGGAAGTAGGGAGTGGGCACAACCCGAGGAGGGGCACGGCAGGCAGGTCAAAGGGCCCGTGGACCGGCCCCAGTGCCTTACACCGGAGTGGTGGCCGGTGCTTGCAACCGGCTCGGGGGCCACGGGGGGGCAGCCCTGCCCGGGAGGGAGGAGGAGCGGGGCTGGCGGTGAACCCCGGCGCTGTGGGTGTGGAGGGCAGAGGGGGGTGCAGATCGGGACCCGGAGACCCGGTTGCGGGGGGCGTCCCGGCGTGCTGCGTCCCGGCGGTGCCGGTGCTCCCCCGCTCGGCGCTGCGCTGCCGGGCGGGTCGGTCCCTCCCTCCGCGGCCGGGCTCTTCCTGGGGAAGAGGAAGTGCGGAGCCCGGCCCCGGCCCCGGCCCCGGTGCCGGCGGTGCACGCTCAGGGTAGGCGCGGGCGGCGCCGGGCTGCCCCCGGTGCGGCAGGGCCGGCAGCGCCCGAGCATCCCYGGTGGATGCAGGAGCCGCTCCGGTTCCCCGAAGTGGGGGGTTGGCTCTTCACTCCCGGGCATCCTGACTCAGAGGCAGCTGAGCTGGGGGGCGGGGAGGGTGGCTGGAAAGTATTTTGCAACCTCAGCACTGGGAAAAAGCTGCTTGTGACTCGAGTGAGTCACTTCCTCGGCCCCCATAGCTGCAGCCTCAGGTCGCCAGCCAGGTGCTGGTCTGGGGTGGCTTGGCTGCCAGCGCTGCAGCTTGGCTTGCTGCCCCAGCAGTGCCAAGACCTGACCCTAGCTAGGCCACTGGACGTGCTCCTTCGCTTTCCATCCTGTGGGCCACACAGCCTGGCCTTGACGCTCCACTGCCACGTGCTTCCCTCTCCCTCCAGGCGGGTACGCTGGTGCCAACGCAGTCCCGCACCGCAGCAGTGCCGGCAGCACCATGGGCTCCCTTTTCCGCAGCGAGGAGGTCTGCCTGGCCCAGCTGTTCCTGCAATCGGCCTCAGCCTACACCTGTGTCAGTGAGCTGGGCGAACGGGGGCTGCTCGAGTTCAGAGACGTACGTAGGGGATGGGGGGGGGGGGGGGGGGGGGGGGGGGGGGGGCTATGCCAGGGCTTGGTGAGGGGATTTGGGGTGGGTGAAATGGGGTACCCAGAGCACAGGGGACTTGGGGTAGGTGGGACAGGGGTACACTATTTGCAGGGGGGATGTGGTGAGGTTGGCCAGCTCCACACCTGCTGGGGCTGACGCTGACCCTGGTCTCTTCCTTCCCCAGCTGAACCCCAGTGTGAGTGCTTTCCAGCGGCGGTTTGTGGGTGAAGTGCGGCGCTGTGAGGAGATGGAGAAGACATTCAGTGAGCATTGGGGAGCCCTGGGAGGCTGCTGAGTTGGGGGTAGCATAGAGAAGGGGCCTTTTTGGGAAGGGTGCTGGGGTCTCCTGGGGGCAGGGCAGCCCTGCAGTGCCCTGGCCACCTGCTTTGCCCTTTTCCTGACTGTTCTTCTGCAGCCTTCCTGCACCAGGAGCTGCGCAAGGCTGGGCGGGTACTGAGACCGTGCCCAGACAACCCGGCGGCCCCGCTGGCCCGCGATGCCCTGTACATCCAGGAGCAGTCAGAGCAGCTGGCACAGGAGCTGCGTGAAGTCAGCCGCAACCGAGAGTCGTTGCATGGGCGCCTCCAAGAGCTGCGCGAGTACCTGCATGTCCTACGTGAGGGCCAGCGCTTCACCAGCCTCCCGGTGGGTCCGGGGCACAGTGAGAATGGGGCCACAGGGACCCAGCACTCCCTCAGGGGCTGTGGTGGTGTTCTCTTTTGCTCTCCTCATCTCTTTGCTCCTTGGCACAGCAGGCACCACTGGGCTCCCCACCTCGGCCCCGGGCCCACTCTGAGCGTGAGCCCATCCTCGACCCCTCTGTGAGCCAGCACCTTGACCGCAAAATCAAGTAAATGTGGGCTCCTACACATTCAAAGAGAGGGGCCATGAGGCAAGGGGCATGGGTAGGGCAGGGGGACAGGGCTTGGAGAGGGGCTGGGGGCATGGTTGTGGGTCTGGGGTCCATGCCTGACCCTCACTGCTCCATCTGCACTCTTGCAGCTTTGTGGCGGGTGTCATTCATCCATGGCGGGTGAGTGCCTTTGAGCGGCTGCTGTGGCGTGCCTGCCGCGGCTACCTGATCGCTAACTTTGTGGAGATGCCTGAGCCCATGGAGGACCCAGCCACGGTGAGTGTGGAGGTGCCAAAGCGAGGGGTAGCTGGGGGAGGGGGTGCTGGGGCTGGCTGTGGCTGATGCAGCCTGCACTGCCCCCAGGGCGAGAGCATCACCTGGGTCATCTTCCTTATCTCCTACTGGGGTGAGCAAATAGGGCAGAAGATCCGCAAGATCTCCGACTGGTGAGTGAGTGGCTCTATTGCCCCCATGCCCTGCACCGTGTCCCCAAAGCCTGTGGCATATGTACACCCACTCCCCAATGCCACACGGTTTTGCTGCCTAAAGGTTTATTTAGCAAGACTCGATCCCATCACCCATCCCTTCCTGGTGCCACCTGGGCCTGAATCCCTTCCTTTATGTCTGCCCATCTGCTTCAGTGCCATCGTCTGATTCCTTTTCCCAGGATGTCACAAGGGAGGTGCTGTCTTGAGTCCCCAGTTGGTCTCTTGTCCAGGAGGCTTGTGGGATGCAGAGATGGACGTCCTGGCAAATGCCTCCCTGCAGGCAGATCACATCCCTGTGCTGCCCCAGGGATGGGTTGGGCTTTTCCAGGGAGTGTTTTGCATCCCCCAACATGCTTGTGTCTGTCCCAGCTTCCACTGCCATGTGTACCTCTACCCTGAGAGCGAGGCTAGCCGCACAGAGACCCTGACGAGGCTGCTCAGCCAGATCCAGGACCTCAGTGTGGTGAGCTGGACACTGCAGGAATGGAGGGAGATGTGCGGTGAGCTGGGGGGGTAACCTGGACCCCTTTGTCCCTGACCCACTGGCCTGGGTGCTCACAGGTACTGGAGGAGACGGAACAGTACTTGGCGCAGGTGCTTGACAAGGTGGTGCTGGTGCTGCCCACGTGGCGCGTGCGGGTGCAGAAGATGAAGGCGATCTACCTTGTCCTCAACCAATGCAGCTTTGATGTCACTGAGAAGTGCCTCATCGCAGAAGTCTGGTGCCCTGTGCGTGACCTCACGCTGGTGCAGGACGCCCTGCGCCAGGGATCGGTAGGTGCCCATTTTCCCCTCATGTGGGGAGCAGTAGGTGCCCCTCTGCCCTCTGTGTGAGGAATCAATAAGAGTCCCATGCCCTCCATGTTAGGGTTTGCTAGATGCACCTCATGCTCAGGGAGGGATGCACCCCCTACATCTTGTGTCCATGGTGGGACATGAACCCCACTTCTTGTGCCTATGGTGATATGTACCCCTTCTGCCAGGAACTGGGATACCTCTCTGGTGTCCTGTGTGCCTGTGCCTTCCCCTTAAGCTTGAGTTTCCTTGGTCCAGCCCTTATGCCATGGCACATGCCCTGTGCTGAGCTTGCAATCCTGGATTGCAGCAGGATGAGACCTGCTCAGGGATGTTGCTGGCCTTTTGCCCACACATTGTGTGGGTGCAAGGGCAGTAGGGCACTGTGGGTCATACACTGGGTGCCTCCCCTGCAGTACAAGAGTGGCTCAAGTGTGGAGTGCTTCGTGCAGCGCATCCCCACCTCAGAGAGCCCCCCAACGCTCATCCGCACCAACAAGTTCACTGCTGGTTTCCAAAGCATTGTGGATGCCTATGGGGTGGCCAGCTACCAGGAGGTGAACCCCGGTAAGGACTCTTGCCCCAAGCAGGAGTGAGGGGGCCATGGACTTTTCAGGAGCAGTGCCTGGGTGGTGAGAGGGCTCCAGGAGGGTCCTGTGTAACACAGTCCCTATACCCCACAGCACCGTATGCCATCATCACGTTCCCCTTCATCTTTGCCATCATGTTTGGGGATGTGGGTCATGGGCTGCTCATGTTCCTGTTTGCCCTCTGGATGGTGCTGTATGAGAATAGCCCAAGCTTGCGGCAGGCCAGCAACGAGGTGAACAGGGCCTACAGGGACTGGTGGCATGGGATGGGRTTGTTGGTGTGGGGCAGCTTTGATGTGGGGACGGGTTGGTGTGTGGCAGAGTTGGTGGGGGGAGATGGAGTTGGTGGGGTGAGGCAGGTTTGGATGGGATGCAGTAGGTGGTGTGGGATGGGGTTGATGTGTGGTACGGTTGGTGAGATGAAATGAGGTTGATGGGGTGGGGCTGGGACAGCATGGAGCAGGGTTGGTAGTGTGGGACAGGACTTGTGTGTAAGGCCGTACCAGGGGAGAGTGGTGTGGGGCAGGTTGTGGAACAATGTGGGAGCCATGTTTGCTACCCCCAGATCTGGCTGACATTCTTTGAAGGGCGCTACCTCATCCTGCTCATGGGGGCCTTCTCTATCTACACTGGCTTCATTTACAACGAGTGCTTCAGCAAAGCCACTGTCATATTCCCCTCAGCCTGGAGCGTGGCCACCATGGCCAACCACTCTTCCTGGAGGTGAGACCCCTGCCCCCCTGCAGCCTCCAGAACCAGCCCTCCCCCCTGTACTGATGCCCCCTCGCTCTTCCCACAGTTCTGACTACCTCGCTACTCACCCGTCCCTCACCCTGGACCCCAACATCACAGGCGTCTTCCAAGGGCCCTACCCTTTTGGGATCGACCCAGTGAGTGGGGCTCTAGGGGGGACGGGATGGCACAGGACCTTCAGCAGAGCGGCTGAGTCTCTCACCCCCTCACTCTCCTTTGCCCTGGGCAGATTTGGAGCTTGGCCACCAACCACCTCAGCTTCCTCAACTCTTTCAAGATGAAGATGTCTGTGGTGCTGGGCATTGTACACATGGGCTTTGGTGTCCTCCTGGGGGTCTTCAACCATGTGTGAGTCTCCCCTCACTGTGCCTGTGGGCTCTGGCCGTCCCCACCCACCTGAGTTCTGCTAAAGGTCCAGAGCATGACTTTCTTAGGGCAGAGCAATCCCTGCAGGATTGATGCTGGCCTTGGCACCAGACTGGGACAGGCAAGAGGAGCCCTGTGTCCTACATCAGTTTATGGTGCAAGCGCTGTGCAGACCCCCTGCAATACCTCCATGAGAGGCACCTTGCCCATGTGGGCATAGGGTGATGGCATAGGGCATCCCATATCTCATGCCAGGCTGAGCCTCGGTGGTGCCCCTCTCTGCCCAGGCACTTCCAGCAGCGACATCGACTGGTGCTGGAGTTCCTGCCCGAGATGGTCTTCCTGCTGGCCCTTTTTGGCTACCTTGTCTTCCTCATCTTTTACAAGTGGATCAAGTTCAGTGCTATCAACTCCATGGTGGCCCCCAGCATCCTCATCCACTTCATCGACATGTTCCTCTTCACCTCCAATGATGAAAACCTCCCGCTCTACAAGGGCCAGGTAGTGCCTTCTGCCACGAGGCAGCCATGGGAGGGCCCAGCTCTCCTTTCTAGCTTGATCCTCTGGCTGGCCTTTATGTGCTGTGTTGTCCCCTTTGCCTTGTATAGTCCTGTGCTCACCCAGGAACGCTGCCAAGCCAGGGATGCTGAGCAATGCTGGGAGCAGCAGGGAGCTCTGGGGGGCTTGGAGCAGTGGGGATGGGTGTCCCATGCTTGGGATGAGGTGCACAAGCCTTGGACACAGAACTGGGAAGAGGAGCTTCTCCACAGCCCACCCCTCCGCATGGCGCCCTCTGCGTGTGCAGCCCTGCTGGGCAGCCAGCCTGTGTTGCAAGCAGTGTATCTCCCACTGTTCTTGGTTCARCTTGGTGAAGCTGCCTGGCTGAGGCAAGATATCGAGTGCTTTGAACCCAGATTATGGGCACAGGGCTGCTGGGGTCACTTGAGGGGACCTTGAGATGACATCTCATGCTGGATACAAGACCTTGGAAACTGTGGGGTACCACTCAGGACTCTCCCCTAATCTCACAGGTGCCTGTGCAGACCGTACTGGTGGTGCTGGCTCTAGCAGCAGTGCCTGTCCTGCTGCTGGGAACACCCCTCTACTTGTACTGCCGACAGCGCTCACAGTGGATGGGCCACTCTGTGGTAAGGTTGAGGCCAGAGGGGCACTTGGCTGGAGCCGGGAGATGCAGCAGGGTCTCACCTTAGGTCTTGTTCCTGCACAGCCAATGACCAGGGGGGAGCAGGAGCCACTGCTGGAGGGACAGGAGGCTGGCAACTCTGTCAATGCCACCAAGGAAGATGTAGAGAGTGGGGCACACGTCTACAAGGCTGAGGTGAGGGCTCCAGCCAATGGACCTGAGCCTGGCACTGCTGGGAAGGGTAGCAGAGCCAGGCGAGCCATGCCCGCCTGATGTCCCACAAACCTTGTGCCTCTGCAGCATTTTGAGTTCTCCGAGGTGTTCATGCACCAGGCGATCCATACCATTGAGTACTGCCTGGGCTGCATCTCCAACACTGCATCCTATCTGCGTCTCTGGGCCCTCAGCCTGGCGCATGCACGTGAGTCTTCCCTTGCCCTAACGGTCTCCCCTCTGCATGCTCTGGGATTCCTTACCCAGCACCTTGGGGCTAGGGAGAGCCTCACCTTGACTGGTGCCCATCCCACAGAGCTGTCAGAGGTTCTCTGGAACATGGTGATGCGCAATGGATTTGTGAGGCTGAACTATGTCGGTGGTGTCGTGCTGGTGCCAGTCTTCGCCTTCTTTGCTGTGCTCACTGTGGCCATCCTGCTGGTGATGGAGGGGCTCTCAGCCTTCCTGCATGCCTTGCGGCTGCACTGGTGAGCCCCCAGCAGAGGCACTGGGAGGGGGACAGGCACACTGGTGTCCCCCCACCGGCTCTGACTGTCCCCTCTCTTTGGCAGGGTGGAGTTTCAGAATAAGTTCTACGTGGGTGCTGGGTACAAGCTGTGCCCCTTTGCCTTCACGCCCGACGTCTGGGAGTAGGGTTACCGTGCCATGCCATGCCACCCTGCTGCGCTGCCTTTGTGCCTTTTGCAAGGATGCTGTTGCTGGTCCTGCCTGGCTGCTAATTCCCAGAGCCCTCTCTTCTAGCCCAGAGCAGTTTATCTTTTTTTTCTCCTTTCTCTTTTATGATGGCAAACAAGTGAGTGGGGACCTGGCAGAGTGGTGATAAAGCCAGAGGTGCTGTGCTACCCCTAATATCCGAATTGCCTGCCTTACCATGCCCTCGTGATGGAAGTAGGGGGGCTCAGAGCTTCRGAAAACCCAATCCCGTGTTGACTTTGCCCTTTCTCTTCCATCCTACTTGCTGCCTTTGTCCTGGGGTGGCAGGAAGGATGCCTGAGGATCCTGTGCAGGGGAGTCCATGCTGGCTGCCCAGGTGCAATGAGGCAGGGCTGCATCCCGTCCCAAGGTGGTATGCTGGGGAGGGGGGCACCAAGAGGCTGGATGCAGGATATGTTCAGTGATGCTTGTACCCTCCTCCACTCTTCTGGTCTGGGCAGCCTTACTATGCCCTGGGAAACTTTCCTTTGGCAGCAAATAAAAGCTATCCAAGCAGTGCTGTTCTCTGACTGCTCTCAGCTCAGCCCTTAGGATTCAGGAGGCTCATGAGCACCCAGCCCAGAGGTTTCCATACCCAGCACACTGCCCCTCTTCCACCTGCTTCGGCAGGGCTCAGAGGAGGATGAGGGTCGGCATGGGGCATGGCCTGTCCTGTCTGCCCCTATGCAAGGAATGGGGGGGCATGGGCCCAGAGGGAGGCATGCGACCCTAGCAGGACAGGGGCTGATTCCTGGCATTGCCTCACTGCTGGCTATAGCCAAAGGTGGGTGCTGGTCCTGTCCCATAGACATTGAGTGTGTGGAAGCTGGCTGCCCGCAAGGTGGGAATGGAGTAGGGCATGGCACGGGGCTTGGCTCCCACATACACGCTGTGGTAGGTGAGGGACTGATATGGAGGCACAGGCAGCTCTGGAAAGCCAGAGGTGCCTGCTGCTGGGACAAGAGCTGGCTGGTGGAGTGGGGCTGGCTCACGGGGCACGGCTGGCACCAGGTCCCCACTGCACCGACGGGTCCTGGGAGCCCCTGGAGGGAGAGAAAAGTAGAGTGGTGTCGGCACAGCCTGTGACTTGTGGGAGACCAGCCTGAGCCCTCATTCCAAGCACCACTACCTTTCTCATGCTTGTCCTTTGGCTGTGAGGAGAGTGCTGCCCCCCGTGTCCGTGTCAGTGCACCCAGCAGGGGCCCTGCTGCCACCCCAGACCTGTACAAGATAAGTGGGCTCAGGGTGGTGAGCAGGTGGCACTGAGCCCCTCATTGTGGTGGTGTGGCAGGGGATGGTTACCAGGCCTCAGATTCGCAGTCCCGGAAGCCCTTGGCAAAGGGATTGCTGGCGATCTTCAGCTGTGTAATCTGCAATAGGAGGAGTGTGGTCAAGGGATGCCCCAGTGTGGGTGGCCAACTGGGCAGGTGCCCCAGGGTCCCTTTGTGAGGCTCACCCGGTGGTTTTGGTAGGCTGTCACTGCCATAAACTGCGTCTCAGGGAAGCTGAAGGACTTGAAGTTCTCATGGGCAAAGCGCTCACTGTCCCTTCGGGGGTCCACAAAGACCACGTGGAAACGGGGCTGGTACCGGTGCATGGAGTTGAGGATGATCTGGGCAGAGTGGGGAGAGATGAGATGGATACCTGTCTGCCACATCTTCTCCTTTGGCCCTTCCTCCCCACCATGGAGCCACTTTCTGGAGCTGGGCTCCATCTCCTGCCCCTGCCCTGGCACACAACTCCCACCACCTAAGGTTATGGGCTCTTACATGTCCGTTATCATCCAGGAGGTTGTTGGTGAGCTTAAGCTTGTCAAAGGAGACGATCTGCCGCATCCACTGGGCTCCCTTGGCAGGTGAGTCTGGGTGGAAGTGGACACGGCCAGGTGCCACAGGATCGGCCCGTCCTGCCACCAGCCAGGATGAGCTGTGGAAGGCGTATCTGTGGGGATGGTGGTGGCTGAGTGCCAGCAAGCATGTGGCCACCTCGCATGGAGCTGGATCCTGCAGCGAGTTCTGGCCACTCAGTCCTGCCCTGCAGGGAGCCCGCAGAAGGGGTGTGGGTGAGCATGGACCCTTCTCAGCCATCAGCAACAGCCAGGGACCCTGCTAGGCCTTTCACCACCACCCCTCCATGTGTCCTGGTCCCAGGTGCCCTGGTCCCCACCTGTATCTCTTGTCATCCAGTGGGACAAAATCCATGAGCAAGACATAATCRGCCAGTGGGTCCAGCCCTGAGAGCTTCACCTGGAAGGTGGGGAACATCCTCCTATAGGAAGGGAGAAGTTGGAGGAGAGTGCTCCTGGGTGCCAAGGACCCAAGAGTCTTTGTTACCTCCACTCCTGCACCTACCTCCCTGCCTTGGTAACGATCATCTCAGTGCCCAGACGATTGAACTCCTCCCAGAGGCTGCCCATTTCCAGTTGCACTGCCACGTGGCACACGCGCTGGTTCTTTGTGCTGGATCCCAGCCTCTCATCCTCCATCCTAGTGCCCGCTGGGGGTGGCCCCAGGAGGCAGGGTCTTCCCGTGGCACCTGCCCACTCAGGGCTGGCAAGTAAGGGACTCCCCTCGCCTGGCAGCATGCTCAGGCCAGCTGCGAGGAAGGCTGTGGAGGACCAAGGGAGTGTTTCACTGCCACCCTGGGCTCACTGCTCTTGTTGCCGGGTTGGGATCCCTGGTCCCTCACAGTCCCTAGAACACTCTCACGGTCATAGGGATGAATACACATATTGGGCATGTCCCTCTGCTCTTATGTCTCTGCTTGCTTCTCGGACGTGGCATTTAAACCCATGCAGCCTGCCCCTCTGCTTAATCTACTAAATACCCCATTTCATCCTCCCTAAACTGACGTGGGGGAGAGGACCCAGCTATCCTCAGGACCCCCAGGCCCGCAAGCCCCTAGGTGTAGTGTGTTTTCCCCGACTCCTTACAACCACATGCTTTTACAAGGTCACTAGTGCTGCTGCTGTGAGCTCCATGCAATATCCTGCCTATGTGAGCTGCCCCCATTCCTGCCCTAGGGCACCAGCTCCTGCTCATCCCTGAGGAGACAGAGAATGGCAAGATAGCCACAACCAATGCACTGACCTTTGGCAGCCCAGCTGCACATGGTTCCCGGAACATGCTGCATGCACCCTGTCACCGCAGGTACACTCTGGGCTCCCGTACGGCACATGAAGTGTGGGGGACCCGGAGCTTGAGGCATGGTGGATGCCACCAGCGGGACCCGAGAAGCTTTGTCGCGGGCGGGTGTTACCTGTCATGAGTGCAGCAAGTGGGTGAGAGGCTGCTGTGGCTCCGGCTGTTGGCTCTGCGCAGTGGGGCCCCAAAACCCCCTCGTAGCACAGGGCAGCACCAGCTCTGGACTCCAGTCCCCCACGTGTGTGCTGAGGATTTTATCCTCCTGCTTGGGGGTGGAGACTCCACTGCCTTGGCTGCGCAGTGTGGAGATGAGCAGGACAGAGCAGCACTGGTCCTCGGGGGCTGGCTGCCTTGTGGCTATGCAGAGCACATCCCCCCTTTCCCAGAGCAGGCTGCCTTGGTGCCTTGATGAGCTGTTGATGGACGGGAAGCTGGTGGTGGCCTTGGGATGGGACCAGGCTGGGCTGGGATCACTGCTGGCRCTCTTGATCAAGGGGCAGGGGTATCCTGGGCCAGGGAGGGCCACATCTGCCTGTTTCTGGAGCAAAGCCAGACTGTCTCCTTAGCCATTTCATACAACACATCGGATCTGGGGGACATTAGGGTTGCTCTGACCCTGTCACCCTGGAGAAGGCCAGGCTGGTGYTGGTGATGGGATTTGTCTCCTGGTTGCCCAGCTCCCCTTGTGAGCAGAATACAGRTTCCTGGGGCCCCACAGCCGCTTCCCTTCCCAGTGACAAAGTCATCGTCTCACCAGATCATCATCCCCTAGAGAGGGCTCCAGCTCTTTGCACATCTGCCCAGGCCCATCTCCCTCCTCCAGGAGGACAGTTTGGCCCATCAAGCCCCCAGTTCTGAACAGGGGTGGTAGTACACTGCCGTACTGAGGCAGTTGCAGGCCATGGCAGCAGTGTTCTGACCACAAGCAGGTTGTTGGCAGTGGGGAGGCTCACGTGGCCAAGCCCATTGCTTGGCACCAGCACTGACAGCTGAGCTSTGGGATACTTGATCATGGGGTGGTGCTAACCTGGGCGGGGGGGGGCACATCTGGCTGTTTTCACATTAGGGCAGATCATGGGGGCCAGGCAGTCCCCAAGCCCTAGAGCAGGAAGAAGGGGGCTGCTGAAGGTGTGAGAGCAGGTGCAGTACATGAGGGGCTGAGTGCATACAGATGCAAAGGTGCTGTGCCAGCGAGAAAGCACCRTGGCAGGGGGATGGAGAATGCAGGCATGGGCTGATGGGAGAAGCTGATCTCTGTGTGCCAGCCTGGCTGCTGACTGCTGCCAGCCCCCTTGCTGTAGCAAGCTGGTGGCAAGATGTGGTAGAGGAGTCACTCCCTTGGACCCCTGCTTGAATTAAGGGATGCTGAGAGAGGCAATATGAGGCTGGAGGTGGATGTTTCCCTCCATTACACCATCCTGGCTCTTAGCACGTTTCAGCTATTCATGCAACAGCCTCTGGCAGCTCATCCGACAGCCTGCCATCAGCACCCATTATTAAAAAGCACAGCAGTATTTCGAGGCCTTCACAACATTTCATTAGTTCATGTAATGCCTCTGTGGCTCTGGGGAGGTGCAAGCAGTCCTCCCTACCAGCCCACCCTAGCTGAATCCCAAACAGCAGTCTCATCTCTCCCTTGCTCCTCTGCAGGGAAGACTGACCCCTTGCCTCCAGCTTTCTGTGCTGGGGACCCTCTGAGCCCACCTATGCAGTGCTAGTTCTGATGAGGACTAGCTCTGTCTGTGCTCAGCCCCAGGGCTCAGATCCCCTCCATCCATCTTCCTGTCAGTGCGCCTGCGCCACCTCTCACACCTCCTCATCTTTACACTCAATACCTACCCGACGGCAAGAGACGGGAGCTGCCAGCACTGTTGACAGCAGGAGATGAATGGGGCTGAGTTGTGGCTACAGGGCACAGGGAAGGAGGAGAGATGAGCACAGTTGTGATGAGTGCCAGGGCTCGGGAGGATTGTCTGAGAGGCCAAGGCTATGGGATGACTGTCCACCAAGCATCTGCATGGCAGGTTGTTAATGAGCTACCAGGATTGGGTCTCACTACTAGGCTGAAAACATCCATGGGGAGATTCTGGCTGGTGGGTGCCTGCCCAGCCCTGTGCTGTCTACCCCCATCCCTGCCCCTGGACCTATGGGCTTTGCTGGGTTTGGGTTCTTTAGGTATGTATCTGAGTTTGCTGCCTTCTGTCCCTGGAAATGCTAGATGGGGTTGTCCCACTGGCCACAAGAGCTGGGGTTGATCTCATGGATGCCACCAAAGGACAAACCCAAGGAAAAGGAGCAGATGCTGAGACTAGCTCTATGTAAGGACGCTCACGGTCTTTCTGTGGATTCTGCTCCCCTTGCAGCACCTCAGGATGCCCCAGGAGCCCCTACTCTAGCCTTCTCCTTGGGCTTCTCCTGCCCTGAGTGCTGCCAGCCCCACATTTGCTCCAGTGCCAGACTGATCCCTTGCTTCTCCTACCTTGCTTCTCCTTCAGGTGCATAGCAGCAGCGCTGAAGCAGACACTACACCCACAGAGCAGCAGAAGTGATGGGCTTCGGGCTCCGGTGCTGGATAAGAATCACTGTACACAGCCTGCTCCCTCCTYATATCCCACACCAGGCCAGGAGACACCACCTGGAAGAACATGTAGGAGCACTGACTGGCCCTACMAAAGCAGCCCATAGTAACAAGGCAGGCCAGAGAAGAGGCTATGCCATGGTTGAGGATGGGGAGTGAGACTGCCTGCCTGCAAGAGAAAGGAAGAATAGGGTGCAGGTGGGAGTAGCAGAGGGGACATTATGTACAGGGATTGAACTGGAGGCCATGTTCCTTCCTAGTTCAGCCAGGTAATTTATACAATGAATGCTTGGACCTGGAGTGTCCAGGATTTCTGTAGGTGCATGTTGAAGGAGCCACAAAACATGCCTGTTCTGGTGCACCTATATTGGGTTATTGGCTGGAAAGTGGTGGTCAAACCAGAGGACTGTGTCTGCACTGAGCCTGTGTGGTGGATGAGGCACTTCAGAGCTGGGACCTGCCTGATGGAATCACAATTCCTCAAGAGCTGGGGCTCCTCTGTGACCTCTTCATTAAAGCAAGTGGCTTTGGAAAAGCTGGTCCTAGGTGTCCTGTCTGTGGCAGATGGCAGATGAGGTGGCTGCAGTACTATTGCTCTGTCCTTGTCTTGTACATGGGTCACCTAGAGCCTCCCAGAGGTCTTCCCTCTCCAGCAAAGCCTAAGTGATGGTGAGCAAGGGCTCTAATCCTTCCCCATCAGAGGCTTTGCAACTGCTTGCTTCAGCAAAGCCAGCTCTTTCCTGTAAACTTGGACTATTAACTTAAGCAGCAGCTCAGGCTTCAGTTTTGCATATGGGTTTGGTGCTTAAAATCCTTCACAATTCTTGGCTCCCCAAGACTGAAGTGTCTGCCACAGCTCCACATATCTCCTCTCCCTCCCCATGCCCTGCAGCGACCACTTAGCCCCATTCATCTCCTTCTGTCAGCAGCACTCAGAGCTTCTATCTCTTGCCATTGGGCAGGTATTGAGCGTAGAGATGAGGAGGTGTGAGAGGTGGTGCAGATGCACTGACAGCAAGAAGATGGATGGAGGGGATCTGAGCCCTGGGGCTGAGCAGAGCCAGAGCTGATGCTGTGCAGGACTGGCACTGCATGGGGCAGACTGGGCTGGGGAGATGCTCAAGATGTTGCTCAGTACACAGTGTGCTACTTAGGGGTCCCACCTGCTGCAGGCAGAGCTTCCACACTGCATATCATGCTTACTCACTGGAGGGAGCTGCTGCCACTCTGCAAGGGAATCCCCAAGGCATTGCAAGTATGAACCCAAGAGCAAGAAACATCTTCCAAAATCCCTTCCCTGGGCTCTGGGGAGCTTGTCCTCAACACAGTCTCTCAGCCAGAGAAAACACAGCTAGATGCCACTGAGGGCAAAGGCAGTGAGAGTGGGAGTTTTCCAGTGTGTGGGGGGGTGGGAGGTAAGAAGTTGCCCCTCATCCAGGCTTGCAGCTGAATGTCGGTAATGAAACTCCCTGGTCCACACTTGGGAGCTGGCTTACAGGCACYTGCCCCCTTCAAAGAGATCTCCTTGCACAGTGCCTCCAGTTGTCTAAAAATGTGAGATTCATCTTCAAAATCAGGTGGTGGGCTTAAAAACTGCAAGGCTTTTGTAAACAATTGTTATATTTCTGAGACAGAGTGTTAGCTTGATTAGTTTTTTTTACTTCTTTCTTCCCAAGGCTACAAACCTGTTCCCATCTCCCACATTTTTTAGTAAATGAAGACTGAGATTCCCCTTTAACCACGGCACTGCAATGACAAGGCAGCAGAAAGCAGACTCATCTGCCAGGAGAGCTGTCAGTACTGACCCCACCAATGTCTTTAAAATGGACAATGCCAGTTAGGGAATGGTCTCATAGTGCCCAAGTATGTGAAGAAGATAAACACGAGACCGCTTTAAATCAGACCATTTTATATGACATTCCAGATTGGTTGGTCTCTGCAGAATTTGGTCCTCTGTAGTGGAAGAAAATTTTATTGGTATTTTTTCTTGGTGTTTCCTAGCAGATTTTTAAAAATATTCTGTTTGCTTTGTTTCTCCCTGCAGTCTGAGACTCAAATTTTGTTATGGAGCTTTGTGAAAGGGGTGGAGACGTCCAACATATAGAAAAGAGAAAGAGAGAGGCAAGCAAGGGAGRTCCTTCTTTTAGGAAGTGATACTTTGGCTTGGTAAGAGTCTGTCCAGTTCTTGGTTTCACGCAGAGAAAAAAAACGATGCCAAGACTGAATGATCCAGGCTGCTGCTGCACTGGATAGTGAATTATGCACAAGCTGCATGAGACGCTCTGAGGGTGGCTACCTTGTACGTCATGCAAAAGCAGGGACACTTCCAGGCATCAGAGAGCAGTGCTCCTGCAATCTGAAGTGCTCCTGGGTGAGCCTGAGAGCCTGTTACCCTCTCTGTGTGTGAAATTGCAAAGGGGTGTTTGCAATTTCCTCTTGTTTCCTGTGCTGTAGCAGATGCAGAGCAGGAGGGAGGGGGAACTGAAGCAATCAGGGGGTGACATCCAAAGTGAAAGGGGAAGAGGACTTGTCCTAGAGTTGATAACTCCAGCTGCAAACCCAGAAGGTGTCAGGGCACTGGAGGAGAGAGCACAATGTATTCTGGATGCTGACAGCCCAGGGGGAACTTACTGTAACCTATTGTTAATATTCTAGGGCTGTTTCTCTTCCAGCTCTGGGTAACAACGAACAAAAGCCTGGAAGACCAGCAAATGGTAGGAGACCTTGTGGTACACAGCTGTRCTGAGCAGTTAGCAGGGAGCAGAGGCAGTGATCAAGTCAAGCTGGCATCACCAGAGTCCCCTGGAAGATATGGAAAAGATGGAAATATGGAGGAGTTGCCCTCTCAGAGGCCCTAGTGCTTGTGTCTTAGGTTTTCTTACACTTTCAGAATGATTAAACAATCTTAGATCATGGCCTATACCCCTTAATGAGGCTCTAGAAAGGTTTTAAACCTCAGATCCTGGACATACACTGGTGGTCTGCTCTCAGCTCTGGACATTGTCAGAGAAGGGCTATAGAAGTCTATCTCAGAAATCTGAAGATCCAGGACAGAGGAAAGGTTTATATTGATAGCACCACTTCAGTAGGTCAGACGGGTCCCAGCACATTTGCATGGCACTACTCAGGGCGTGCAGTTCAGGAGACAGGAGAGTGAGACAACCCTAACAACACGCTGGGGTGGGACAGCATGGAAAGGCTCATTCCATCAGCTTTGAAAGGGTACTAAAAGAAACATCCAACCCAGCATGCTATTTCCAACCTGGGAACCAAAGAGGTGTAAGGAAGACTTGATAGCCACTGACCTTCATCTTCTGTGTGATTGCAAGGGCTCCTGGACAGACTGCTTGGATGTAAGCACTTTAGTGACTGCATGCTTCAAACTGCACGCTCTGAGAACTGACTGCTGAGCAGATTCCTTGGAAACACACATTCTGGTGCTTCTGAGTACATGAGAGTAGGAGAGTGAGAATAAATGAGACAAATTGGTCTTTCATTTTTTTCTTTTTAAAAAAAGACCATTTCCCTCATCTAGGATCTCATTTGTTACACTTGTTACAATGTTGCAACACCTTCTTAGACAGCTGTATAATGTAATCTGCTTTGGAAAACCTCTGTGCTGTATTTGTGTTCACAAGGAGACCTAGTTTTTGATTGTACTTCTATTTCCCATTCCCTACTAAAGGAAAATCAAAGAGAACTGGGGAGACCTGCTATGGAAATTCATTATTCATTATTATTCATCCTTCTTTTCCAGGAAGACTCTATAAGGCTTAAATATCCACTACCATATTGTGACCTGGGGGACAAAGACGACATTCCTCAATGCATCCTAAGGGTTGCTGACACGTGAGATATTAGGAGAGTCTTTTTTTTTTCCTATAATGGTGGAAATACTGCAGCGGACAGCACTACGCAAGTTCTCACATGGATGAATTTCAGAGATTCTACTCCTAGCTCAGAAGAGGAAGAGGTAAGAAACCCAAAGTGGCTGCAAAACCTGTAAGTTTTTGTTGAAGAAAGGTGCCTCGACCACAGGAATGAGAAAGCCAAAGCCCTACAAAGAATTTCCAAGCAGTGAGTGCCCTCTATTCCCTTCAGACAGTGCAGGAACAAAAGATAGGGTCTGCAGCCATCCAGCTGAGGCTGTCTTTGCCATGTGGTCTTGGCCTGACGGAGCGGGGAATAGTTGGTCAGCAATAGAGCCACCCAGACTTTTATCATGGACAGTTACCAACCTCTAGGATCCCTTGCTGGAGGATGCAGATGGAGTTCATGCTATCTGCCACTCAGGCAAGATCAAACTTCATTCACWGAGCCTAATTTGCTGATTTGCCTGCCCAGGGGCCTACCACATCCTTCATGTTCCCTTCACATTAGGGAATTGAGACCTTCTGTGCATGCGACATCCTTAGGATGGCTTTAGCAGACAAGCTCCTTCATGGAGCTGACTTGGAGTAAAAGTTCATCAGAAAGGCATGTATATCTGTTCAAAGAATCCAAGTCTTCCCTAACTTGACAGAGAGGGGGACAGAGCTCTGACTTTTTAACTGACTGACCAACAGATACAGAAGAAATATGAACTCCATATATGCAAATTGATCTGCCTGGACATGTTAAGGCAGAATAAGTTCTTGCATGGAAATGAATATATTGCAAGTGCATCTGAACACATGGCCCGTTCCCCATTGTGGGATGTGGAATGGAGGTACTAAGAAAATGAGGACAGGAGAGTGCAGGAAGTGCTGGGGAGCTGGAGGAAGCAATACTAGAGTACTGCAGAGCAAATGGCCATCTGGGTCAGCTCCTGCTGACTCTCTGGTGTCTCAGCATCACCATCTGTTGGCCAGAAATGATTATGATCCAGATGTGGCCTCTGGCTCTAAGTCTGTAAAATATTAATGCTTAGAGGCTAAGGGAGTGTCCAGCCCTATCTGACTTCATATTAATCATTCTTCACCATGAGTGGAGGTAGGGTCTTAAACCTGCCTGAACTCTAGTGGGAATCCATGTGACTTTTACTTTCTTTTCTGTGAGTAGCTCTAAAAGTTTTCAATCTGCTACCCAATGCCATGTTCTGCAAAGGATAGGGGTCAAGACTTTTGAGTCTAAGCTAATTGCCATCTGCAAAATATATTGTGTGACCCTATCCTACAGGCACAGATAACTTGTGCTGACCTCAGCACTCACCATCATTAGTTGTGGAGGATGGACAGGGAGCTACTGGAGAGAGTCCAGCAGAGGGCTACAAAGATGATTAGACAACTGGAGCATCTCCCCTATGAGGAAAGGCTGCAAGAGCTGGGCCTGTTTAGTCTGGAGAAGAGAAAACTGAGAGGGAGTCTTATCAATGTATACAAATACCTTAGGAGGGTGTATCAAGATGGGGCCAAACTCTTTTCCGTAGTGCCATGAGACAGGACAAGAGGCAATAGGCACAAACTGAGCCACAGGAAGTTCTGCCTGAATAAGAGGAGGAATTTCTTCACTGTGAGAGTGACAGGGCACTGGAAGAGGTTGCCCAGTGAGGTTGTGGAATCTCCTTCTCTGGAGATATTCAAAACCTGCCTGGATGCAATCCTGTCCAGCGTGCTCTAGGTGACCCTTCTTGAGCAGGGAGGTTGGACTAGATGATCTCCAGAGGTCCCTTCCAACCTGTGATTCTGTGTGATTTTGCGGAAGAGCCATCGAAGGAGGAACGTTGTAACTTTCACTGGACTTGGAAATCTGCCATCAGAGCCACTGGAAATAGGGCCAGCCTTACCATTTTTCTTTGTGTCTTCAGAAGATCATTGTTTTCCCCACTTGCTGCCCCACTGGCTCCTTTTTCATGCTCCAAGTTTGATCCTTCTTGTCATCTTCCTCCCTGCTTTGGGCCTCTCTCCCTCAAGCTCTCGGGTCCATTTTCTCCTTCAGCTGACACAGGTAGGTGCCTGATGACTGCAAAAGCCAAGTGTCTTTCCAAGCACCAAGAAGGAGAAGCCGGGAATTACAGACTGCCTCAGTCTCTAGAAATATGAAATAAATCATCTTGGAAGTTTTCTCCAGGCAGATGAAGGACAAGAAGATGATTGTGAATAACCAGCATAGATTTACCAAGGGCAAATCAGGCATAACTAAGCTGATTGCCTTGGATAATGAGATGACTGGCTGTGTGGACAAAAGGAGAGCAGTAGATGTCCTTCACCTCAAATAATTTTTCTGACATGATCTTCCATTGGCTTCTTATACTCAAACTCATGAGATGTGGTTCACATACATGGAATTTAAGGTGGGTAGAAGGCTGGACTGCTAAGGTCAAAAGGTGATGATGAATGGTAGAATTTCTCAGGGCTACTGTTGAACATCTTGATTAATGACCTGGATGAAAGGACAGAGCGTACCCTCAGCAAGTTTGTGCATGATATGAAATTGAGGAGAGCAGTAAATGTTAACTGTGACAGCAGTTAACTGTTTAATCTCAGTCCTAAACCAATCAGTTTCTAACCAACAGAGAAGAACTGCTTAGAGATGTGAAGGTTGGTGGCAGCCTTGGCCACTTGGGAGGATTATAAGAATGTTGTCAGAGTATGCAGGGATGCGATGAGGAGGACTAAGGCCCATTTGGAATTAAATCTGGCAAAATGTTAAGAAAAAAAAGAAAGGATTCTTCAAATACATTAGTAGCAAAAGGAAGACTAGGGAAATGTGGACCCGCTGCTGAATGGGGTGGGGGCCCTGGTGACGAAGGATACAGAGAAGACAGAGTTACTGAATGCCTCCTTTGCTTCAGTCTTTACTGCTAAGGGCAGCCCTCAGGAATCCCAGAGCCTGGAGACAGGGGAGAAAGTCTGGAGAAAGGAAGACTTTCCTTTGGTCAAGAAGGATTGGATTAGAGATCACTTAGGCAAACTTGGCATCCAAAATCCATGGGCCCTGATGGGATGCACCCATGGGTACTGAGGCAGCTGGAAGATGTTGTTGCCAGGCAGTACTCCATAATCTTTGAAAGGTCCTGGAGAACTGGAGAGGTGCCTGAGGACTGGAAGAAAGCCAGTGTCACTCCTGTCTTCAAAAAGGGCAAGAAAGAGGACCCAGGCAACTATAGGCCAGTCAGCCTCACCTCCATCCCTGGAAAGGTGATGGAACAGCTCATTCTGGATGTCATTTCCAAGCATRTGGAGGAAAAGAAGGTGATGARTAGTCAGAAGGGATTCACCAATGGGAAATCATGCTTAACCATTCTGGTAGCTTTCTATGATAGCATGACTGGCTGGGTAGATGAGGGGACAGCAGTGGATGTTGTCCACCTTGACTTCAGCAAGGTTTTCGACACTGTCTCCCATAACATCTTCCTGGGCAAGCTCAGGAAGTGCAGGCTAGATAAGCAGACTGTCAGGTGACTTGAGAACTGGATGAAAGGCAGAGCTCAGAGGGCTGTACTCAGCAGCACAGAGTTGAGTTGGAGGCCTGTGGCTAGAGGAGTTCCCCAGGGCTCTGTACTTGGTCCCATCCTGATCCGCTTATTCATCAATGACATGGATGAAGGTACAGAGTGCCTCCTCAGCAAGTTTGCTGATGATACCAAACTGGGAGGAGTGGCTGATACACCTGAGGGCTGTGCTGTCATTCAGAGAGGCCTGGACAGGCTGGAGAGCTGGGCGGAGAGGAACCTCCTGAGGTTCAACAAGGGCAAGTGCAGGGTCCTGCACCTAGGGAGGAATAACCCCATGCACCAGTACAGGCTGAGGGCTGACCTGCTGGAAAGCAGGTCTGCAGAGAAGGAYCTGGGAGTGCTGGTGGATGACAAGCTGACCATGAGCCAGCAAGGTGCCCTTGTGGCCAGGAAGGCCAATGGTATTGTGGGGTGCATTAGGAAGAGTGTTGCCAGCAGGTCGAGGGAGGTGATCCTGCCCCTCTACTCAGCCCTGGKGAGACCTCATCTGGAGTCCTGTGTCCAGCCCTGGGCTCCCCAGTACAAGAGAGGCATGGAGCTGCTGGGAGAGATTCCAACAGACCTACGAAGATGATGAGAGGGCTGGAGCATCTCCCCTGTGCTGARGGGAACRGCTGTGAGAGCTGGGCCTGTTTAGCCTGGAGAAGAGAAGACTGAGCGGGGATCTTACCAATGTGYATAAGTACTTTAAGGGGGAGTGTCAAGGGAATGGGGCTAAACTCTTCAGTTGTCCCATGCAAAAGGGCAAGAGGCAATGGGCACAAACTGAACCGCAGGAAGTTCTGCCTGAATGTGAGGAGGAACTTCTTTTTTGTGAGAGTGACAGAGCACTGGAAGAGGTTGCCCAGAGGGGTCGTGGGGTCTCCTTCTCTGGAGATATTCAAAACCTGCCTGGATGCAACCCTGCCTAACAAGCTCTAGGCAACCCTTCTTGAGCAGGGAGGTTGGACCAGATGATCTCCAGAGGTCCCTTCCAACCTTACCTATTCTGCTATATTCTGTGATTCCTGGGCTTTCAGTCCCTGTTTGAGCTGTTTTGTAAGAGTGTGTGTCTCTAGCCTTGACTATGGCCCTATTTCCTACATGGTCCTTGGACCTATGCTGTAGTAAGATTGTTCCTGAATGGAACATACCCCTGTCTCCAGTCCTGTTTTTGACTCCATTTCCTTTTACTTCTGCCTGGAGTCCCTGGATGAACCCTGGACCTCTTTTTTCTTTTTTTTCTTTTTTTTTTCTTTGGCTTGTGGTACCTGGAGTTGTCAGAAGACTCCAAAATCAGCCCCTAGTTCTGCCCTCTGTGTTCCCTGCAGGGCAGCAACCTGTTGGTGCATGCACGACCTGCACTAGGGTGACCCTCAGCTGCCATTCTCTTAGGGAACAGCCAGCCTCGACTACACCCTGACAGGGACCTCAACAATCTTGAGATGTGGGCTAACCATGCTGTGTTCTGCATTTTGGATGGGCTCAGGGCAAGTGAATGAAGAGCAGTTCAACAGTAAAGGACCTACAGGTTCTGGTGGACACCAGGTTGTCCACAAGTCATCAGGGTGCCCCTGCAGCCAACAGAGGCCAGCCACTTCTTGGGCTGTGTTAGCGAGAGTGTGGGCAGTAAATTGAGGGAAGGCATTGTTCCCCTCTGTTCAGCACTAATGAGACCATATCTGGAATATTAAACTGAGTTTGGGGCTTCCCAGAATAGGAAAGACATTAATGCACTGGAGGAAGTCCAGTGGAGACCACTAATCTAGTCAGAGGGCTGGAACACGCGATATATAAGGAGAGGCTGAAAAAAWTTGTTTTGCTTTCCCTGAAGAAGAGATGATCTTTTTGCTGTCTTCAAATACCTTGTGGGTGGATAGAGAGAAGACTATAGCCAGATGTTTTGGAGGTGCACACTGGCAGTGTGAAAGATAAACAACCAAGCTGTAACACAGGAAATTTGGATGAGATATTAGGAAAAAWATGTTTCACCCATGAGAGTGGGCAAACATTGGAAAGCATCTTGATCAGATATCTTTGATCTTTTTTGAGATAAGAAAGCCAAAGGCTTCAGAGAGACCTCACCTTCAAAGAGATTGCCTAACCATGCCATCCCCAGCTCAGTCCTCCAAAGCTATAGAAGCTGCATCTACTGACCATATGCTCTTGTTTGAGTTCTTGGAAAGAAAAAGGCAGGGTCAGCTGATTCACCTTCTGTGATCATATTATCAAATTATGAAAAGAGGTACTACTTTCAAGAAGTGTCTATTATCTCTATATGCTTTATGAAGTCAGCTGATAGTGAAAAGCTTGATATAGAAGTCTCAATTTTTGGCTTTCACAATTTGGTGGAGCTGGGCCACGAGCCAATTGGAAAAGCATATACGTCACAGTAAGGGAAATTCAAGTCTGATACCGAGAAATAAAAGGTGAGGCTGGTCAAACACTAGGAGTTTCCCAAGCAGGTTGCAGAATTTCTATCCTTTGAGAATTTTAAAACTAAACTTCTATCTTTGAAGCTCTCCTGCTCTATGTTGGGATTTGGACCACATGACACTCAGAGGTCCCTTCTAAACTCCCAAAGTTTGACTCTGTGATTGTATAATTCTATTTCTCTTGTGCATGGTAAAGTTAAACTAACCACTTCTGGAGTTATTATTGTCTCTGAGAAGTTGTTCAAAAAATGGACATGAAAGATAGGATGTGGTTCTGTGGTTTGTCCTTTTTGATTTACTTGGCTCAAAGTCCTATTGTTCGTTTAGAATGAGGTCATTTCCTCTGGGTATGCTTCTCCAGACTGAGAAGTGTAGCAAAAAGATAATGACCTGCTTTGAGCTCTTTAATGCTGCAGAGACTTGAAGGAGATTCTCAGTCTCCAAACCTCCATATTAGGTAAACTAATAAGGGTGTTTGGTGAAGGTGGCTTGTTTTCAAGTTCTACTCTACAGCTTAAGCCAGGTGCTTCTTCATATCCCTCACCCCTAGACATCTGCATAGCAGACATCTGTGTGTGTTCTGTGCACACTGTGCTCCATTTGTGGAAAAGGGAGAGTATAGGTCAGCTTTTGTTATTTGAAATTCTCCTTTCCTCTCTGTGTGAAAGAGCCCCTCCATGCTTTCCCAAGCATCTGCTTTCTTTCTACATAATCCTTCCAAAACCTCTTCCAGTCTCTATGTCATACCCTCTCTGTAGGATCCTGAGTTTCAGTTCCTCAGTCAAATATTTGTCCTGCCAGCAGTAGCTACCTGGATGATTTACTTCTGGAGCTTTTACAGGTCTGTAATTCTGGCTTTGCTGACARCATAGGCATCCTTACTCACTCTTCATTCCTTCACAACCCAGTTTGTTCTTTGTAAAAGCCTCCTCTGCCTGCCTCAGTGGAGTCCTTGTCATGTCATTGTGGGCTCTTTAAAGATATTTTTTCCATGTTGCCCAAACTGGGAAGCTCTGATTTTGGTCAAAGCTCTAGTTACCTCTTTGGTAAGAGGGAAGAGTGATGTTTCTTCTGTGGTATGATGCTCTGTACTTCTCAAAATGGGCAACTCACTGTTCTGCCTTCTTATTGCGTAACTGTTGAGATGGCAGGTCTGGTGATTACATTACCGGAGCGTGTTCTCAGGAGACATTCTTTCCCCATTGACCAGAACGGACTCCCGGGTGAGGACCAGAGTCGTTCCCATAATGAATATTTAGGGACATTACTTTGAAGATGAGGCATGTCCAAAGGCTGATTTACCTCCCTCTCCCCATGTATTTTCAAGGAGAGATTCTTCAGTTTCTAAGGCTGCCCTTAGCAGTAAAGACTGAAGCAAAGGAGGCATTCAGTAACTCTGTCTTCTCTGTATCCTTTGTCACCAGGGCCCCCACCCCATTCAGCAGCGGGTCCACATTTTCCGCAGCGGGTCCACGTTTTCCGCAGCGGGTCCACATTTTCCCTAGATTGGACTAGATGATCTTCAGAGGTCCCTTCTAACCTTACCGATTCTATGATTCTATGATTCTATGAAATTGTATGTTAGCCTCTGGCACTACTCTTGCTAGTAGAAATGATTTTACCTCTTCTTTGTGTTTCTTTCCACTTCCTTTGCCTTGGTACCAGGAGAATGGCTGAGGGAAACCATTCAGAAGTGAAAGAATTTGTTCTCCTGGTTTTCACAGATCTGCCAGGACTGCTTTTTGTGATGTGACTTCCTCCTTAGCAAACTCTCTAGTCTGGACACCTATTATTCTTCACCTGTAACTCCTAAGCTCCTGCCATGCTTTCTTGCTGAGAGGAATATAATTTCTTTTAACAACTGCGTTGCACAATTTTATGCAGTATTTGGAACTACAGAAGCTATCCTTCTGGATAGCTGTTATGGCTTATGATCACTATATGGCCAGCTGTGAACCGCTGCACTATTTGTCTATTATGTCCCCTACAATCTGTGTCCAGCTGGTAGCGGGCTTTTGCATTGCTGAGACTCTGAATGCCCTGGTGCACACTAGTGTCGGAGGTGGGCTTGTGGAATCATAAGACGACTCAATATGAGCTAGCAATATGATCCGTTTATTTCAGCAACTTAGCCTGCTTATACACCATCGTATGCTGTTCACATGCTCAAGTATCCTGCTGGCTATATCTAATTGGCTTACTACTATAGTTCACGCCGCAAAGCTCTCTGCTATTGGCTATCCACATATTCGCTGTCCCATCTTGCTAATCTCTTCATTCTGTTTTTACATAGCATTCATACTTTCTCCCTCATTACTTGTCCTTCAAGGTGTCTCCTTGAAGGACATATCAACAAGTCAGAGTTGCTCATTTGCATGGCCTGATATCCATGCTCATGCAGCCAATTCTCTACACACTAGTACTCTCTTCCAACTGTCTTTCTGTAGCCCAGATGTTGTCAATCATTTCTATTGTGAAATCCCACCACTCCTGTTACTCTCATGCTCTGACACTCCGATCAATGAGATGGTAATGGTAATGAATATTGATTTCATCATAACATCTTCAGCCTTGGCCATCTTTGTCTCTTATACCTGCATTCTGCTCACTATCTGGAATATCCATTCTGTGGAGGGCAGTTACAAAGCCTTCTCTGCCTGCACCTCTGACTTCATGGCTGTTGCCCTTCTATGGCTCTGCTGCTTTCTTGTATCTACATGCCCTTTCCGATTACTGAGAAGATCAATGGAAAACAGCCTCCATCCTCTGCACTGTGGTGATTGCCATGCTAAACTCTTTCATCTGCAGCCTGAAGAACAAGGAGATGAAGAACATCCTCAGAAGAGTGATGAAGTTCCTCTCCTGAGTGTGTTTCCATAGGCCTTTCCCTAACCAAACTGAAATAGACATTAATTGTCACAGTGGTGGGAACAGAAGGAATATACTTGATAGCTGACTCAGCAAGGGCATTTTACATTTCTTCATAGATGATGAGATGTACTTATGCTGTCTTCTGTTGAACATAGCAAAATGTTTGAATTATGAATAGATTCAATGTTGGAGTCTTTTAAAGAATAAATTACCTGCAATTATAATTTCCTTAAAAAGAGAAAAAAGAAAAGGAAACAAAGAGAGAAAAACTATCCTAAAAACTTCCCACTTACATTTTGGAGGAAACAAAGTTATGAACAGAACTAGAATACCTACAATTAATACCTTTTACCAAGGAGGATTTATGCAATGCTGCAACAATATTTGAATTTTTGACTTGAAAGAGGTGTCTCAAAAGAGAATGGAACAAGCTAAAGAAAGAAAATATGTTGGAGAGGAACAATGCTTTTCATTTTTCCACAATTTCTGAGTATTCGGAACAATGTTTTTCATAATTTTGTTTCCACATTTTCTAAGTATTCGGAACAATGCTTTTCACAGCTTGTTTCCACATTTTCTAAGTATTTATCTGAGGTTTTACTTTAGTACAATACACTTGACTTATTATTCTGTCTGATTTCTCTATCCAAAGATAAGGGTATCCCCTTTACTGTGGGATAGCTTATCTCAATGCTTCATATCTTCCATGCAGATCACTTGCATTGGGCATCATACTCTCCCAGATGTGTCTCCGTCATGGACAACTTCCAGGCTACAAGTTACGATGTTGACAGTTTGCCTAGGAGTAAGAATAGTTTTTTATCACCTGAGACAATGGGTTGCTCAACTTGGTAAGCAAACTTTCAAGGTACTACTTGAGCAGACTTRGATAATTCCAGGATTTCATGGCCATCTCTCAGGTGCTGACAGCACAGAAAACCTCCATGCTTCTGGCAAGACCCTGCATCCCTACGTGCCTGACTCATTTAATGGTTCTGGCATGCTAACCATTGGCCAGAACTCCTCCACTATGATTTCTCTCTCTTACTTACATGTCTCAGGACACGTAAAGTTTATTTTCTAGTAAGTAAACGGGACTTCAGTTTACTAATACTTTCTGCTTCCACGGTTCACTGTGGCAGGGATTTAGTCATCTCAGTCCAGAAGTCATCTTAGCTAATTTTAGGTGTCACCTGCTATGGGGAGAATGAGGAATCTGACAGGTTTGATTCATCTGATCTTTCTTAATCATCTGTTTCAGGATTTGATGAATTGTTCTGGAAAAATGCATAGTTTTCTCTGTTTGCTCCCAGGCTAAGGGAGATTAGCTGCCAGGTCTACATGGCAAATACGGATTTTTGTTCAGAGCAGTCACATTGAGGGTACATTGTAAAGAGTTAATTTAAGCATAAGGGGGAAAACTTCAGCTCATCATGCTGAAAGAGTGTATGTCCATTCTAAAATTAACATTTCAAGTCAGTGTATCAGAACAAATGGGTACTTGCTGCTGAGTCCCTCAGACAAAACCTTAACCTGCTCAGGACCCCCAAAGAATTAACAGCAACATTTTTAGGCTAACCTTGATAGCTGCGGAGCAAGGAAACTACTGTGGGCATCCCTGGAAATGCACTTGGCCCTGCCCAGTCTGTAGGTATTGCTAAGGGGAGCATCATTTCCCTCCATTTGCACACTGCAGACATACCTTTGTGCTTCTGCAGTATGTTCACTTCTCCTGTGGCTCTTCTGAAATCAGTATTTTGGTGTTTACATCTGGTGAGCATAGGGCCTATTAAGGTGAAGAGAAAGCTTCATCCTTTGAAGAGTAGATCTGCATGCAGCTGATCTGTGCTTGCCTTCTGTCTGTTTACCGTCCCTGGTCTCTCCCCCTTTCCTCTCTTCTGCAACAGACAGCTGTGCTTGTTACAGGGTAACTAAAAGTGCACCCATACGAAGCTGTCTTGTCTCAGGACTTCTTGAAATTAWGGTTACTGGGAGGGAAAGAGACAGACCCCACACACCTCAGAAAAGGGTGTAGGTACATAGTAGGCAGTTTAGGGTCAGGATGAATGCTTTTAATGGCTTGCTTTGACAGCTTATGGAATTAGTATCAATCCCACGGTCTTCTGCTTGCAAGGTGCAAGTGTACTTTGGACACTTCTGAGAACGCAATGGGGCTCAATACTGATGCACATGAAGAGAGCCAACACAAGTCACCCCACCTCTGGGCTGTTTTCAGGGGTCCTGGAGTGAAGCACAGCCAAATGACAAATCAGGAACTGTGACTTCTGGCCCCTGCAGGAGAGCAGAGATGTGTCTGCACACAGTTTTCAGAAACGCTCTCAAAGTTGGCACAGACAGGACTTTGGCTTCAAAGGGAGGGTGCTGATTAACAAATTGCAAGAGTTATTTTGGGTGCTGATGAGCTACAGGCACTGTCTTTGGAGGAAGCTTCTTTTGGTGATCCAAATAAGCATCTTTAGGCCAGTAGCAGGTAATGAAGAGATGACGTGAATGAACTTCTGCTTCATCTTTAGAAGCCAGGTTCACACAGGTGATGCTGCACCAACACCCATTAGGGCAAAGTGATCCAAAGGACGTGACAGCACAATTTATGTAGGAGCAAATCTGACAATCTCATGAATAAGAAATAGAAGACAGATGAGGAGGAAAAAATACAAAAGTAGAAGCTTACAAGCATGAAGGATACGGAAGAACTGGGTTTGTTAGATGTTTTGGAGACCTTCAAAAATCATGTACAAATAAAAGTGAGAATGTGAAACTAGCTGTTAAATTATTATCTATAATTCAGATGAGCACAGATGCTTTCTGCATGCAAGAAAGTTTCTGAAATGAACAGAAATGCAAAATGGACAAAGGCAGTGTCTAAGCTATGCTTTTTCTTTGATATAAAGGTCACTAAGACACAAACTTCTTGAAGAAAGGCTGATATTTTATATGGTTGGTTTCCCTAGAAAAATCTAACTGCAAATGCCAGAATTGTTTTTTCCCCCTTTAAAGCAATAAAAGGGAATTTTGTCTTTATGAGCCCAGCTTTGACTCTCACAGAAGACCTAGATACAACTCTCTATTTTTTTATTAACAGAATATCTTATTTAATGTCAGGACAAACTGTAGTAGAAGAGTTCATGAATGGTTTTCCTTCCCCTTCTTCCCTTCCTCCTCAAGTAGCATATGCAAAAGTCTTCAAAATCCTAAATCTATTTCCTAATCCTTGAATCTTTTTTTCTTGAATCAATTCTTTTTAATTCTCTATGGTTCTAAGAGATAAATTGTACAAAAAAGAAGTAGGAAAAACACCTTAGTTTACACCTTCCTTGATGAAAGTAATTATGTTTACTTAGTATTAGTACATGTCTCCTCCTTAAGGAGCTATTTTCAAACTCATGAACTCCCAGGAGAAATTTCTGCATGACACAATTAAGAAGTTACCGATAAAACCCTTGGTATATTAATAAAAGAATCACTTAAACAGTGATTTTCTTGGTCACGAAGGCCCTTCATGACTGGCAAATTATTCTTGCTTTTAACAAAAACACTTGGAGAAGAAGGGTCTTATCTCCCACATCAAATTTTGGTCTAGGAGATATCAAGCATCACCTGCATGTCTCCAATGAGCTGAAAAAGCCCCTGAAATGTAAGTAAACAGGTGAGTTGGGGAGCACCTCTCAATTCCAGCCTAAATCATGCCATGAAGAGTTGGTCTGTTATCAAGGGCATACTTCAGACAGGAACCTGTTTGCATGTGAAATAGTCACTCAAGGTTAGGATACGTCTTGCTAAAGCCAGGTATTTAAAAGATGTTTATCCAAGTCTCAGGTAGATGCTAGACTCTATTTAAAGTCAACTGAGGTACATAGGCAGAGGTTATTATCTCCAGAAACTTAGCTGATTATTTTAATTAAGATTACTGGCATTCAAAATTAATTTCTAGTGATTGGTGAGGTCAGCTAGTTTGGACAAGGTGATGAAATGGCTCAACAAGCACTGGTGGTCTGAGACAGTTAAGTAGTCAGCAGCTACTTACCAAACACTTAATGACCAGGAACTTCACACTGCTTTTACATGCTCTCTGTTAAGAATTACCTGTATGATCATTGTTATCTATCTCACGTTGTTGCTATTTATGAAGCAGATTAATATGACAAGAGAGTACATAAGAAACTAAATAGAAAGTGTGTGACATAATTGTTTCTCACTGAGTGCCTTTTTACTATGTTGGAAAAAGCATGCTATCTTGCTCTTGAGCATTTTTTATCTCACACTTTTCACATGAAGCATAAGAGGACTGGCATTGTTTCTGCTACTTGATATACTTTGAATATCACCGCATGGAAACCTTCATGGTGGGCTATTTGGCAAACTTCAAATTATTTTAGACTGGTGTGAAAGTTTCTATAATTGGTTTGAATCCTGGAATGAAAATTTGTGAAGTCCTACTTTCACAAAATCCAGATTTAAGGGAGACTTACATGCAAGTCAAATAAGGATATATGTATTATATTTTCCATAGATTATTGCATGCAGAATGGACCTTTAAAATGACATAATTCAATATCTTGTGTAACACAATTCACAGACCTTCATTGAAGGCTTTCTGTAACTCATTCTAACTTCGGTTTTAAAAGGACAYAGGCTTTTATTGTTATTTTTCTAAATGGTATTATCAATATCTTACTTCCTCTGTTTAGTAACAGGACTGTAGCATTACTGGGGTGTCCACTGGTGCTGATCTTTTGCAATTTCCATCGTTTTTCTCAATTTAGTGGCATCACAAGAATGATACAAATATAACCATTTTTAAAAGGACATTACACTTCCACTCCTAGTTCAAATCTAATCTAGTTCAAACTTAATTTCAATGTTGCTCCCACCTTTTTCATTGGAAGGAAGAGAAGAAATGAGAATTTTATGCTAATTTTTCTAAAGTTAGCTCCCTAAAAAGAATCTCTCTCTCACCAGTGTTTTCCCTCTTTCTACCTTCTTAGACACCTTTTTAAAAAAATATAGACTTAGTTTTCTAGAGCCAGAAGAAATTGCTGTGGTCGTTTCTTTGGATCTGATAAGTAACAAACTTACAGCTTCTTCAGGAGATGGAACAAGTCTTCTATTGAGAAGTAATATTTTCAGACCAAATTAGTAGGGACTGGAAGAGAATACTACTTTTAAAAATACATTCTATCATGCACTTTTTTCCCCCCTGAAATGTGTTTTGAGAYAAATCTTCAATATGTTGTCCCATAGCTCCTGCCTCTGAGCTTTTTGCTTCCTAATAAAAAAGAGATGTATTTGTCTACTATTTATATGGGAAGGAAGGAATATGCTGACTTTGTGTTTCTCTATGTCTCTGCTTTCATACAGCAACTCTGTTATGATGATGGACAAAGGAAATCACACCCTCATTGCTGAATTTGTTCTCTCAGGATTCTCAGAGCATCTGAATGTTCAGGCCATTCTCTTTATCATGTTTTTAGTGTTCTATGTGATTACTSTATTAGGGAATCTAGGGATGATTGTATTAATCCAAATAGATTTTCATCTTCACACCCCAATGTACTTCTTCCTAAGTAGCTTATCCTTCTTAGACATCTGTTATTCTTCCTCAATCACCCCCAGATTGCTCAAAGATCTTGTAGCAAAGAGGAAAGTCATTTCTTACTCTGCATGCCTTACACAATTTTATTTCTATGCTACCTTCGCCACCACTGAATGCTACCTCCTGGCTGTTATGGCATATGATCGCTACATTGCCACCTGTAGCCCATTGCTCTATGCGATCTCTATGTCCAGCAGAGTTTGTGCCTTGCTGGTAGCTGGCTCATATATTGCTGGGATCGTGAATGCCACCATCCATACAGGTTTTGCATTTCGACTGTCTTTCTGTGGTCCCAATGTCATCAATCACTTTTACTGTGAGGGGCCCCCACTTTATGCCATTTCTTGCGTGGACCCAACCATCAATGAGATTATGATGTTTGTTGTGGTTGGCTTCAATTTGTTGATAACCAGCCTGATCATTCTTCTCTCCTATACTTACATCCTGGCCACCATCCTGAGAATGCACTCAGCTGTGGGCAGGTACAAAACCTTCTCCACTTGTGCTTCCCACCTGACAGCTGTGACTCTTTTCTATGGATCTGCTGCGTCTATGTACTCCCGGCCTAGCTCCAGGCACTCCCAACATCTTGACAAAGTGTCCTCTGTGTTTTACACTGTGATGACCCCCATGCTGAACCCCCTCATCTATAGCCTGAGGAACAAGGAGGTGAAAGATGCCCTTGGGAGAGTGATAGATAGGAAACATTYATCTGAAAGATGATTTTTCCTGATGCTTCAGAAGAACTGAGAGGTCTCTTTAGAAAGATTTATACTTTTCTATATCTATACTGCTATGATATGAAAAGAAACAGAGTTCTCCTGTGAGCAAGTGGTGAGCAACTGGACATGCATATTGGGAAATTGCTGCCTTGTTTCTAAACATTTGATCATTAACTGCTCTTGGATTAAATCATTTAATGAACTTTCTTAGTAAGGCATGCATTTATCATTCTTTCCTTTGTATTTTCAGTTTTATATTAGTAATTTCAGGAATTCAGCCCTTTGGACCACTTGTGATTTGAGAATACATTAGCACTGTTATCTCGGATAATGACAATGAATAATAGCTATTGCTTTCAGTGTGAAAATGATTATCAGAGCTCCTTTCATATCAAAAATGGGCAAATTTCAAGTGAACACATCAAAGTKTTTACAGCTCATTGACCATGAAACTTGATAATCTAACCAGAAGATCACAGTTCAGTTCCCAGAAATGTCACAGACTCCTTGTGTGACATGAGGCAAGTTGCTTAGACCCAGATTTGACCATCTAAGTAAAGTGCCTCCTAGGTTCTCTTTCTAATCATTAGGGGAAAAGATATCTAGAGCTGATTGAACTCATGAGATATTCATTGCCTTCTGAAGTGCCTACCTCCTTCAACAAGGGCAAGTGCAGAGTCCTGAACCTAGGGAAAACTAACCCAAGGCATCAGTTCATGCTGGGGGCTGACCTGCTGGAAAGCAGCTCTGCAGAGAAGGATCTGGGAGTGTTGGTGGATGACAAGTTGACCATGAGCCAGCAGTGTGCCCTTGTGGCCAGGAAGGCCAATGGTATTGCGGAGTGCATTAGGAAGAGTGTTGCCAGCAGGTCGAGGGAGGTGATCCTGCCCCTCTACTCAGCCCTGGGGAGGCCTCATCTCGAGTCCTGYRTCCAGTCCTGGGCTCCTCAGTACAAGAGAGGCATGGAGCTGCTGGGAGAGATTCCAACAGACCTACGAAGATGATGAGAGGGCTGGAGCATCTCCCCTGTGCTGAGGGGAACGGCTGTGAGAGCTGGGCCTGTTTAGCCTGGAGAAGAGAAGACTGAGCGGGGATCTTACCAATGTGTATAAGTACTTTAAGGGGGAGTGTCAAGGGAATGGGGCTAAACTCTTCAGTTGTCCCATGCAAAAGGGCAAGAGGCAATGGGCACAAACTGAACTGCAGGAAGTTCTGCCTGAACGTGAGGAGGAACTTCTTTTTTTGTGAGGGTGACAGAGCGCTGGCACAGGTTGCCCAGAGAGGTTGTGGAGTCTCCTTCTCTGGAGATATTCAAGGCCCGCCTGGCTGCAACTCTGTCTAACACGCTCTGGGTGACCCTGCTGAGCAGGGAGGTTGGACTAGATGATCTCCAGAGGTCCCTTCCAACATTACTGATTCTATGATTCCATAGAGTATAGGGGGAACATGTATTGCCTATGTTGTTAAATTAGGCACTATCTTTTCGTTAAAGGCAGGTCAGATGAATGTAGGGTGAAAGAGAGAACATATTCAACTCCAACTTGAATATATATGAATGCATGTGTATAAATATATGCCTGCACATACACATTTATTTATAAAATAGACAATATAATATGCTTATGTGTGTATGTATATACATCATGTATGTTTATTTAGGGTTTTGATGGGTTACTATTTTGATTCTTGGTTCATCTGACCTAGTTTTAAATTGTTATAAATTACAGTATGTGCATTTGTAGATACGTAATGCAATTTTATGTATATAAATTGGGACTTTGGTCAGGAAAGTCTTCCCCTCCCTCAAGAAATCCCTGACTCCAGGGGCCAAGCAGGTTCCTTTTTTCTTAGCCTGAAAGTTCCTTAGATGCTTAAATATATACACCTTCACCTCAAAGGCAGTGCTYTCTGCAGGTTCGTGTTCTCAGCTTCTTCCTAATTTTTATATTGTGCTTTTTAACTCTAAAATGTGGTATTTCCAGCCAGTATGTTACCACAAACATTAGTAATCTAGCAATGTTTCAGATAACATGGTTTATCTCAGACCTGGAGTATGACTCTGGCCATAATCTTGTCTGGATGGCTTAATGGAGTGTTCAGATGAGCTTGTATAGCAGTTCACAGTATAAGCCAATCTACTTGATGAGATATGTATTTGTTTTTGGAACAAAGAACATTCTGATGTATTGTTTAATACAGCAAAAACAGCAACGGAGATGGAAAATCATATCCACTTAGAAGAAGTTGTGATATGACTTATTAAGTGGTCAGGATTGAGACTACAGCCTCATCAGTCAAGGTCACTGATAGTTACCTCTTGTGGATCAAAGTGCTTAATATTCACTGAGATATTAAAACAAACTAGAGAAAAAGTCTATAAATGCAAAAGCTGCTCAAATATTTATTTTTTTTCCTCACCTCTCCTTCCCTGACTCTATACACATCAAGGTCACTGAAATCACTTTGTGTGTGTTTCTGCTATGCATTTGCCCACACAGGAATTTTGAAAAATAAAAGAGAACAAACTTGGGGTCTTTGCATACAGATCCTGGAAATTCTTCCTCTTACTTAAGGGAAATCACTGAGTTCTTCAGAAAAGAATAGTTTTCATGGCTCTCCACTGATTTTATGTGCAGGCAAGACAGAAGACATTTCTATGAATCATTTGGTCGGAGTTTGTACTTGAACCCATTGTATATATTGTCTTTGTCTCTCAGAAGAAGCAGAAGTGCCTTTGATCACAAGATGTCAGATAAGTTCAAGAACCTTCCACTCTAAATTGTTACAGAAGATTTAATTATGAGGAGAATTATTTCCTTCTCATGTTTATCTTTTAATAAAATACATTTAAGTGAGTTATTTGAAGACACTCAGGAGAAACCTATGAGAGACTGATTCATATTCTTGCTAGTTTTCTTCATTTCCATAGACAACATAAACAGCATCATAGAGGTGATGTGTGTTATGCTTAGCAAAGATCATATTTACTCCTGCAGAACAAGAATGAGAAAGCACCTGATTAGGATTTTATTTTTGCTTACTTTGAACTACGTAATCATTTTGAAAACTATATTATTGTTTCTCTGATTTTTTTTTTGCTGGTGTCACCTCCTCTTTCATGCATATTGTGGTTTGTGGTGTGTTCATGTCACTTAACCTCAGCCATCCATAAGTTAGGCATTAGCTTGGAATAGTTGCTGAGGCTTCTTTTCAAGTCAATAGAGACAGAGAAGTGGATATTTCTTGTGGATGATTCATCTCATCTTTCTTAGATAACCTTATGATGATGAGATGACTCAGGCTCCAATATTGTCTTTCTCTTTAGGTTACTTGTAACAGAACATGGATATTCAGGTTTTAGATGGTTTGCTGGAAGATGGGAATCCCTTTCAAGCTTTCTTACAGAGTATTTCTTATCAAAACAATTTTCTCTGAGACCTCTTTTTCTAACATTAGAGAATACTGATTTCCAGTTTGTTTTATCTATTCCTAATCACCAAAAAAGGACAAAATGGAGAGATTCTTGATGATTTGTTTCCAGCTGTATCTTTATCTTCACAGTTATTGGAATTCCTTGGATTCAAGGAAATCATTGAGTCTGATCACTGAGTTCATTTTAATGGGACTGACAGACTGTCGAGATTTTCAGGTGCTCATATTTCTCTTTTCCTTGTGATCTATATCATCCTCCTGTTTGGAAATTTTGGGATGATTACTCCCATCAAAAATCAGTCTCAGACTTCACACCCACCACGTACTTTTTCCTGAGTAACCTACCCTTCTTAGAAATCTGCTGTTCCTCCTGCATTACCCCCAGAATGCTGTCAGAGCTATAGTCAGAGACAAAAGTCATTTCTTCTGTTGAATGTGTTAGTTTTATTTTGATGCAGCCTTTGCCACTACGACTGTTCCGAGCTAATGCTTAATTTATGGATGGTGAAGGTTAAGTGCCATGTCCTGGCCATGATGATGTGTGACTGTTACCTAGCCATCTGTAGCCTGCTGAACTATAAAGTCACCAAAGGATTTCTGTTCTGCTTGTATTGGCTCATATTTGGCTGGGACTTTGAACTCCATGGTACATACTGCCAACACCTTTCATCTGTCTTTTTGTGGTCCAAATATCATCAATCATTTCTACTGTGAAGGTTCTCCAGTATGAAAGTTCTCCTTTGATTCTAATGTCAGTGACATAGACATGCTTGTGTTTGTTGAATTCAATGTGATCACCATGAGCTTGACTATCTTCACATCCTATGCTTATGCTCTGATTACTCTCCTGAAAATTCACTTTAAGCAGGACAAGTACCAAGCCTTTCCTACCTGTGCTTCCCATCTAACTGCAGTCACTGTCTTCTATGGAAACGTTGCATTCCTTTTTTTATGGCCTACAAACACTTGCTGGATCAGGAAATGGTGGTCTCTGTTTTCTACATGGTGGTGATTTGAATGCAGAATCCTCTCCTTTACAGCCTGAGGACCATGAGTATGAAGGACAAGCAGAGGACACTCCTGATGGGGAAGCTTTTTTTCAAAAATGTCTAAAAACAATTGGAGTACAGAAAATGGATTTACCTTTAAAATAGGTCTTCTGGAAGGCACAGAGAGTGGAATGCACATAATCTAATTTTAATTAGGTGTACAAAAATAGTCCTAGCTTCCTGTATAGAATATGAAGAGGAAAAAAAAAAAAAAACCTTTCAGAAGGTGTTTCCAGGTGGGATTACAATACAGGTGAGATGAGATGACAGTTTCTTTCATCTGCTTATAAAGGAAGCCTAGATAATTATCTTATTTGTGCATAACTGAACATTTGTAAGTGTCAATGAATCAAGATTAATTTTTAAAATAAAAAATAGAACTAATATATTGCTATGTATTTCCCAATTTGTTAATATCCTGCTTATTTCTAATGAATGAGCTCTAAGGCTTATTCTTAAATATAATTGACATCATTGATTTTCAAGAGCAATTTTGGGTGATTGCTTGCAATGAATCCCATTTTGCACACAGCATTTTTCTTGACCAGTCAATTTCTTATGCAAGTGGCAGCCTCACTGTTTATGACAATTCTTTCCCACCTGTGCTTCCCATCTAACTGTGGTCTCTGTCTTCTATAGAAACGCTGCATTCCTTTTTTTATGGCCTACAAACACTTGCTGGATCAGGAAACGGTGGTCTTTATTCTTTATTATTTTGTGATACTTAGAGTTTTTCTTAAAATTCAAACTTCTGAAACCAATAACTAATACCAGTATTTAATAATTATTAATATCAAATTAATAATTAAAACAATCAATTGATTAAAATTAAATTAAATTAAATTATATAAAAATTCATAATAATTAATCATGCTGTCATACAAGGCAAGGTCTGGTGGTTGTGTGCTGGAGGTGACGTGAAGCAGAATATGTAGGGAAATGAGAAGAACAGAAGTGTTAGTAGCATTGCTTTTTGATTATGATGTGCCACTTGCAACACAGCAGAAGACATCAGCGTGCAATCATATCTCCTACATTCCTCTGCAGCGATTGTTGAGGCATCACCCCATGCTCAGGTGCTATCCTGCCCCGATAGAGAGCTTTCCAAATAGCTTCTAGAAAAGGCAGTCCCTCCAATATCAACAGGGGTAGAGAGGATCACCAGCATCCTCACATAGATTGAGGGAGGCACAGCAGATACCTGTCAGGGTCCTAAGTGCTGGTCCTGCAACCTCTTCTCCTTACCAGGGCTTTGATGGTGCACAAGGCCAGCTCTGATATGGTGACTGTGGTGGTGGTGGTGGTGGGGTGTATGTGTGTGTGTGTTCATGTGTGTCTGTTTGTCTCCTCCTTCTCTTTGCTTGAGAGCTGCATTTAAGCTCTACTTGCTCTGGTCCACAAGCAAGCAATATTGCAGTTATGCCTGGTGAGGTATCCTGCTGGTCTGGATCTGATTTCCTGGGTGACCCTAGTAACTATTACTGAGCCAGCTCTACTCTTCTTCTTTGGGCCCTCTGGGACTGTCCTGTTGCTGGTGTGGTCCCTGTCCAGTATGCCTTGCTGTCAGATGCTTGATTGGCTGATGGTAGGAGATATACAGCTTTGTTTTCCTTCAGACTCTTACAACAAATTCTGTACCAACAGAGCAGTAGCTCCTATGATAAGAGTGGAAGACTGGAGGTATGAAAGAGTGAGTCTGAGGCTCCTTAAAAACTAGTCCCTTAAATTATTCATATGTTAGCACACTGACCCTTCTACTCTGTGATCACTGACTTCAGGGCCCAGTCTATCTGTGACAAACCTACTTTAGAAATGTTCATTGCCATTAACAAAGAAGAAAGTTTCTTTCTTGTTGGTTTCTGCTAATTAATCCCTCATGATTTATTAAGAACAATGAGTAAATTGACTACCAGCTTACTAGGAAGGTTTCAGCAGCAGTAGGATAATTTCTTCATGAAACCCAGAAGGGCTTGTTAAGCTGATGCCTCCTGGAAAGGTGGCTAGTCCCTGAAGTGCATTTCTTGCTCGGGGAGGGAGAGTAGTGCCATTTGTGATGGCAGTAGATTTAACCTCCTAAATGATGAGAGCTTTGCATTTAGGCCAGCTGAAAGGCTTTCTGTAGGTCCAGCTACAACTATTACCACTGTTCACACTGGTACAAGCCTGTTCATTCAATCTCATTAGAGAATAAAGGCATCCCTGTTCTAATGACATGAACAGTTAACAAGCTCTTGCTAGTTCTCACTGATCAGACAGTTTGTTCTTGCCTGCTTTTCATTAATGGAAAGAAAATAAAAAAATAGTTCAAATGCCCTTTAAATATTTTGAAAGTTAGGGTTAGTCTAGTATTTGCTCCTGAATATACTCCCTTTTTTTCTGATTTACCCTGCACTAAGCACAAGGGAGTATATATATTGCATTTGTCTTTATCTAGTAAAAGCTTCATTTGCTTCAGTTACTCCCAAGGAGTCTGTGATATATACTAGTATGCCCAGCAAGTCACTAAATCCAGACTTAATATACCTAGACTTGCTCGACTGACATTAGTCAAGGCTTACTGATGCGAGCTGCTGCAGTGGCTGGCTGGATTATCTTGATTGGGTTAGGAAAGTATCCTGGTGAGAAGTAGGAGCACCTGCCATCATAGTGTATCTCTATCAAGACTGCAAAAAATATCTCTTTCCTCAAACAGAAGGTAGGACCTACTTCAGCAAGGTCAGTACTTATTCTGTGCTGGCTATCATACTCAGATTTTTCACTTGACCATCTTTGCATATGGCAGCGAGGGCAGCAATTTGACATGTGATCTGCCTTTGAAGGATGAGGATTTGCCTAGAAACCCAAGGATGGGGATAGTCTTGTTTCATTCCATAAGCTGAGCCCTAGCAGAAAGAGTAAAAAGTGTTTTTTAGTGAGCTTGATGGTTCCTGATTCTGCTTGAGTTGGATCACAATGATAGGCAGGCAGAGGTTATTTCAACAACCTATCTACCAACAGAAGTGTGGAGAAAATGGTAGCTGGTCATTGAATCTGTATCATGGATATCATTAACTATCAGTTACCCTAGGCAATGGAAACCAGAAGTACTTACCCTTACCATGAACAGGAAAGGACTAGCCAAGCGGCAGTCTCAACCTGGACTCTGACACTGCATTGGGCCTCATAAAGAGGTTACTGTGCCTGTGGATACCCTTGGGGTCCTGAGAGAAGGAACCAGGGAAGCTTGTTGGACTTCTCCAGATTTCTTCAAGAACACCACAGACTTTGAGTTTCTCAGTGTTAATGGGCCCGGTATAGAACTTCATTTTTTGTTTTGTTTTGTTTTTCTTTTCATTCTTAGACTGTAAAACAAATTGAAATACACTTCATATCCTCTGCATCTGATGGGTGTTCATAAATCTATATTTCCTCCTATTAAGACTTTTGGACTGGTGAATTAGTCTCACCTGACCCTGGACATCTAAAAATTCATTGTCCAAATCCGAGTTAATGAGAATAGAGGATATTTCATCCCATCCTAAAATGGATAATTAAGGCAGGTGGGATGAATGGAGTAATAGGAGCAGATCTGTATAGCAAAATAGCAGGTGCGAAGGAGATGATGTCTATGATATATACATTTCAGGACAGTTTCCTTTGGACTAAACTTACTCTGGTCCAAGGGTTTGAACAGCTATTGGAAGTCATATTATATTAGATGCATTCCTAAAGTACATCTTCGTCGGAGGCGAGCTTGCGGAATCATAAGACGACCCAATATGAGCTAGCAATATGATCCATTTATTTCAGCAACTTAACCTGCTTATATACCATCGTATGCTGTTCACACGCTCAAGCATCCAGCTGGCTATATCTAATTGGCTTACTACTATAGTTCACGCCGCAAAGCTCTCTGCTATTGGCTATCCACATATTCACTGTCCCGTCTCACCAACCCCTTCATCCGGTTTTTACATAGCATTCATTCTTACTCCCTCATTACTTGTCCTTCAAGGTGTCTCCAAGGTTACTCCATATCAACAAGTCAGGGTTGCTCATTTGCACGGCCTGATATCCATGCTCGTCCAGCAAATTCTCTACACATCTTCATTTTAATTTCATCTAAAAGACCCCAGTTAAGACTGACCCTACCCTACTTTGCAATGCAAACTAGAAAATGTAAGTAGAGAAAACTGGAAGATCCTGTTTAAAAMTGTGCTCTTCATCTGAACAAAAAAATTAATAGAGACACATCCTTATTGATTAGAGAGTAACTTAGACTTAATTAATCTTATTTGTCTGCATTTGAAGGAGATGAATACACTCACCATACCTTAAAATAGGTGTCTAAATTGAGCTATCCTGCCTGGGCAGATACACAAGAATACAAAAAATGCCCATGGCAGCATTATTCATACATTACAGTCTTTCAAACATGTTTTCTTTATTTGTCCCCTTTGAACACTACGATGTTGTTAAGATGGAGGACTATATTCTTAGTTTTTGATTCACACTTTAAACAACCTAGTAAATTTTAATCTTGACAGAAGTATGGGTTTGGTGGTTTGTTTGTTTGTTTTTTAAACTGTAGAATTCAGAGAGATTTTTCTTAGTTTTATTGAGCACTGCTTTTGTCCAGCATGTGAATTTCTGAGAAAACAATGGGACATCCTTTCCAAAATCATATCTGGCAAACCAGCTGGCTGGTATGCCTCGTGTCCCTAAGCAATCTGCCACATCCCTCTGATATCTCACTTATCTTAGTACTTAGTGTTTCTAGTGGACTAGCGAGGGCACCTGGAGAACCAACTTAAAGCCTAGAAAGCTTTTTTAGAAGTCTGAAGTAAAGCATTCATATCTAACAACAGCTGAGGTGAATCCCATCTTTAGAGACTACAGGGTGAGCTACATCTTGCTACTTCATCATAACTTTCCCTAAGCTTGCTCCAGTTTTCTGAGCACCTCCTTCAGATGTTCCTGGTGCTATCTGTATGTTGAAGGTGGTGCGATAGGTTTGATGATTTAATTTTCATCTGGCCTAATATGATGATTCTAATGTTTCCGCTTGGATAGCACAGTGACGAAGAAGAAGAAAGAAGAGGAGAAAAGGAAAGAGGAAAATTAGTCCCCTTTAAGACATATCTTCCTGAATATCCCCTTTAAAAAAAAAAAGACAAAAAATTGGAAGCACTAGAATTTCACTTAAAATATCAGATTCTTTTACCTTGCCACGAGGATGCAGGAAGAACTGGCACTAGTAATGACAAGTTTTAGCACATCTGAGCCCTCAAGATAAACAAATGGAAAATAAACACATAATTGTTATACAGGAATAAGAATACGTAATGGTCCCATCAACCTATCCATAGTATATACTCTTTACTGTCCCAATTATCCCTCTTATTCATGGTGTTGTCCTGCACAACACTGACAGGAACCAAAAGATTAGAGGTCATCAGAAGAAAGAACAATGATGCTTTCCCTGTAAAATCACTGCACTATCTTATAGGGCAAGGCACAGAAAGCAGATATACTCTTGCCACAACAAATACTGCCAGTTGTGGGTGCCTGGGGTATTCATCCACTGGCTTGTTGTGCAGTTCCTTAAGGACCTGATCCCTCAAGTGTTTATTTCAGCTGTTCAGCATATTCTTCGCATAGAAAAAAGCTTTGCTGTTCCTTGTGTAAATATGCAGTTGCACATCCTATAGAGATCTCCTTAATTAGTCTTTGTATCCTTGAAAAAGAATTTCAGCACCCTCTTGGCTTTGTGTGTTATGTGAACGTATTTTTGTGCTTTTTAATACACTTGAATTTTCCAGCACTGTTCTTGGAAAAGGTAGCAGAGGTCAATGTTGTGATGGAGGCAAGGAGGTCTTTCATTTCTGTGTCTTATGTAATTTTGAGCTTCAGACGTTTTAGTTGAAACAGTTCGGGCTTAGTAACTGGGTTTGCTGCAATGACAATTTTTTTGTCAAGTGTCAGACCTGTGCTCAAGATTCACTCAAACTTTTGAGGGCCTAAAGGGAAGTGACAATCCCTTCAGTGCAATCACATTCAGTTCCTACATTTTAGAGGGGATTCACTCCACCTCTCTTCGGATATGCCAAAGTTTTAAAGTGTAAGCTATTTTCTAGACAGAACTATACCTTTCTGGGGAGTACTGGAAGGCTTCTGTAGTGGAAGAACATTGTAGAAAAAGTGATGGACAACATTAGGGCCACAGAAGTGTAAATTAAACTCTGAGCTGATGTGCATGTTTTGGTCACAGCAAAGAAGCTCAGCAGCATTTTGGGAGCAACTGCTGAGGAATTGCCTGCGTCTAGCACAGAAAGGTGGCAGAGGAAGAAGTACGTGAGGGCAGAGTCAAGAGTCAAGCCTGACTAACATAATCATATTGAGATACTCCACCAAGGCGGTGACATAGATCAGAGGGAACAGTACAAAAAGAAGGACCTGCAGCTCCTGAATATCTGTGATTCTTGAAAGAATAAACTCTTCAGTTGTGGTCCTATTTCTTTTGACTATTCCCGTAATGAATGTCGGCCTCTCTGAGTGGGACAAAAGACAAAGAACACAAATCAGTTATGACCATGAGATGAAAAGATAATTCATAGTGACACTAGGAATATTTTGGATTTCACAGAGATAAGGAAAAAAATTAGATACTCTCATTTTAATAGCACCCAAACTCCCTGTAGGTATATGAGAGCTGCTTGCTTGAGTTCAAGTGTTTTTGAGAACTCTGCTGTTCTGACGTATATACTATTTCTCTAATGATACTTCCAGAGAGGGTTTACTTTCTCTTCAATGTTGAGATTGTCCCAGGAAAGATCAGAAACCTTCTGATCTCATTTTAGAGCTATTTATCATTGAATTTGGGGGCATATTGAAAAACTCATCTTTGTTCACTAGTTTTGGACAGCCTAAAAGGATGACTTTGGTTATTTGCTCTGCTGTTATAATACAATGGAGTAGTTAATAGTCACTCTAAGATGAAGAGAAGTAGGAATCTTAAATCACTACTTATATGAGCTATGCAGGATGTTTATTTTGGAGCAAGGTGAACTGCTTCCTGTAGAGCCTGGTAATAAAGTGTAGAATGGCTAGGTCAGATGTAGAAGTTTATACTTGTAGGTGACAGCATTTAGCCAGCTAAAATTGTATGCTCAAACTCAGTGACAAGGTGACAAGTATGTTAAATAAAAGCACTGTAGTAGTTGTGGATGAGATAGAAAAGAAAGAAAAGCACTATAAACCAACAACTAGCTTTTCATTTCTCTGAAAATGATAATTTAAAGAAAAAAATAGTTGCCATTTTATTATTCCAATGTTATTTTGATATTTCTAGATTTCCATAGTTATAATAAATAAAGGCCTGAATTTTACTTGGCAAAATATTTAAATAATTTAAGAATTGCTTAAGCTCCTGTTACTTATACTGTGTTCAGAATAACTGCAGAGTACACTTTTATCAGTTACAGTGACTCAGCTACCTGGTAGCAACCAGCAAAAGCCTACAGCCTGCTTGCTGCTGACATGCATTCATAATTTTGTATGATGAGAAATTCCATGTGAATCAATGGGACTATTTGTGGCGACTGGCACTATAGTATGCATCACATGCTCGTGCTGCTGAATGATTCATCTCATGTCTTACCACTTTTAAAATTTTACTTGGAGCAATCCAGTGCTCATCAAGTTAATATTGAAATTTTATAAATGTTGGTGGTATAAGATTATGCACAGTTTATAAGAATATTTTGAATCAATTCACAGCTGCTTTTAACCCACGCAGAAGAGCTGTCAAAGATCTACTCCAGGAAAGGACAAATTATTCTGTTGTGTGCTTGTTTGGATGTCGTTTCTCATTCCAAGTCCAAACTTTTGGGAGCAAGAGTCCCAAAGCCACCAGATATGTTAGGGAAAGAAACCGTGCAGATTCTCATTTTTTKGGGGGGGGGTAGATTTTGATTTTAGCATACTTTTCTATTAAATTTATTAGAGGATTTTTGGCAGTGTAGTACACTTGAGCACAGATTGCATTTTTGTGTATTCCCTAAATGACTAAGATTTAATGGACAGAATGAGGATAGAGAATACAAATAATAATGCAGACACAAGCAGTTAGATGTCATAATATTTCAAGCTGTAAATATTTTTCCTGCCTTTGAAACTACCTTAGAAATCTGTTAGAAAATTTTGCTTCCATTTTCCTAGACACAAATTCTGTTGAAAAGCTGGAAACATGAAGGAATTTAGATAAGGATCAAGTAGGCCTTTAGTTCATTACCAGGTAATGAAAGACAGACTGTATACTACAGTCAGAAGAGGAAATTACAAGATTTTCATGTTCTTAAGTCCTCCGTTGAAAGAATGTTGCCATGGTCGCAAGTGTCTATGGAGGCTTTTGGTCTCAAATCTCATTCAGAAAAAATAAAATGGAAGAAAAAGTTCAGCACAGAAGTTAGTATAGGACCTGTTTCTGTGGAAAATGCTATCCTAATATTTTGACAGTAACTTGAACTTTTCTTTTCATGTTGCTTTTTTTAACAGATGAAGGTGTTCATCATAGGCATGGGGCTACAGATAGTGACAGATCACAGAGGATAGGGTGCATGTAGTGATCAATATTGATGAAAGGCAAGATCTCTAGGTTCATACCTGCCCAGGCTGAAGACTTAGAACTCAGTTTTGCTATCCTCCAGCTAAATGCTGTAATCTCCAGGCCACTATACACAGGGGGATGTCCTTATTTCCAGTTGGACTTGAAGTGTCAGATGCTATTTTGGATTTGGGCTAGGGAGATTGAGATTATCACCAGGCAGCCTGAGTATAATATTTAAGGGACTTCTGCAAACTTTATCTCAGGGAATTTATAACGCTTCTTAATTCTTACTGTAAAAATGAATACACGTTTGCATACAATCTTATTCCCATTAATAATGGCAACAAGTAATAAAAGATCTCTTAATCATAGCTTTTTGAAGTTCTGAAAGTAGTTGCAACCTATTCAAGCAAATAGCAACATGGAAAGACTGTTGAGTCTGTAAACAACTAAACCCCTTGAAAACGAAATTCAAGGAGAGCACCTCATGATTCCATAAATCAAATCTACAGTCCTGTAGATAATATTTTGCATGGCATTTGGACTGTGTAGACAAGTCTCAGTGAAAAATATTTCTTTTAGGTAAGAATACAATTCTAGAATTGCTTTGAATTTAGATATTTTTCATTACTTTTTTCTTTGCACTGTAAATAGCAAAAGAAAAGAAAGATAAAAAAGACTTGATGGGAGGAAAATCACTGTCTTACCAAACCCACATTCATTTACATTGCCTAAGATATTTTGAATTTCTATTTGGTGAGATTTCATATGAATTGTATTTAAGAATGAGCAGACCCTGTGGATTCACAGATGCATTTTCAACTGAGGGCTTTTCATAGATCTCATTTTTATTTTCAGAGAGTCCTTGTCTCCCAAGAGAGCTAATGATTCCCAGCAACTATTCACCAGAATAAAGAAGCTTCATTTCTCTTCATTTCTCAGACCTTGGGAGAAAACAATTGAAGCTGTAGAATTTTATTTTGCAATAAGCAGATGTCAAGATCCTTTCATCGCAACACAAGGTATTACAACCTGAAGCTGCATTTGTTTTATGCCTAACTTTCCCACAGTAGCTCACAGGTTGCCCAGAAATAGGGAATCTGTGTTCTGAGCCCTCCTTAGTGTGAACTGTTTTGAAATTACATCCACCATAACACATAAATGACAGTTCACAGTAGGAAAGTCCTTCTTTTTTTTTCCCTGTATGTCACAGAAATGCCAGGCTTCCTAAAGTATCTACTTTTTTGTTCAGAAAAGATCTAATGAATGTAACGAGAAAAGTCAAAAGTTGAAAAAAGGGGGGAGGGGGACAGTTTCCTTTCTACAACATTATTTAAAACACTAATATTTTATACACAACTTTCCTTAGGGCAGCCTTCACCTCCTGATTCCTCAGGCTGTAGATAAGGGGGTTCAGCATGGGGATCACCACTATGTAGAAAAGTGAGGCCACCTTGTCTCTGTCCAGTGAATGGTTAGAGCTGGGCTGTAAGTACATAAAAATTAGGGTTCCGTAGAAGGTGGTGACAGCTGTCAGGTGGGAGACACAGGTGCTGAAAGCTTTCTGCCTGCCGTGAGTAGACTGGATCTTAAAAATGGTAGAGAAGATGCAGAGGTAGGAGACAAGCACAATCAGAAGTGAGAAAATAATATTAAAGCTGCCAAAGGCAAATATTAACATTTCTTTGGTGTAGGTGTTGGAACAGGAGAGTGCTAATAAGGGGAGGTCATCACAGTAGAAATGGTTGATTATATTAGAAGCACAGAAATTCAAACAAAATGTTATTATAGTGTGGAATAAGGCTACACAGAAACTGTATAGGTAAGGGCCAGCCACCAGTTGGATACAGACAYGCCGGGACATGATGGCCCTATAGTGGAGAGGATTACAGATGGCCACATAGCGATCGTATGCCATCCCAGCCAGAAAGAAACACTCTGTAACAGTGCATGTGAGGAAACAACACAGCTGTGCAGCACAGGCATGGAAAGAAATTGCTTTTCTGTCTGATAAGAAGTTTGCCAGCATTTTGGGTGTGATGGTTGAAGAGTAACAGAAGTCTACAAAGGCCAAGTGGCTGAGGAAGAAATACATTGGAGTATGAAGCTGGGAGTCAATCCTGATGAGTACAATCATCCCTAAATTCCCCAGCAGGGTCACAATGTAGATTAGCAGGAACATCATAAAGAGAGGAATCTGAAGATATGGATGACTGGTGAACCCAATAAGAATGAATTCTGTCACTGTGGTTTGATTCCTATCTGTCATTTATCTGTCTTTAAAAAAAGATGTGGATAAGAAAATGGAAAGCACTCCTTAGACATAACGTTGTTGATGGAAAATAGAAATTTGATCTTTATTTGATCTTTAAGATCAAAGAAATTTCTCTCCCGGTATCTGCAAATATTCTGCAATCTCAGTTAATTCAGTGACCTTTCGTGGTCATTCTCACATTTTCTCCTGAGCAGTATATATGAGATCAAAAAGTCATCTTTAGGCCATTGGAAATGAAAACTAAGTGATGCAGGAGGAATGCAGTTGCTATGAAAATGAAGGAATGCCATAATATTCCACCAGGTAGATGATATTTCAGGTCATATTTTTAAATGGTAGGGAGGAAGCTCTTCTGTTCATTCTAGAATGACAAATATTTTCAAAACTATTTTCAGTCTTTTTCCCCTCTCCAGCTACGGAAAATACAACAAAATAGTGCCAGGATTTTAATATTCAGTGCAAAAGTTCCCTTTTTTATGTACATGTACCATCTAAATATATATTGAAGGTATTAAACAGAACTTTCCTGCATTATAATATCACATCCAAACATTTCAGGGTTTGGGCTTCTATAGAATTTATCCAGACAATCTTCAGATGGACTTATCATCGGCTATTTGAATTCAATATAACAGTGAGTGATTTGAACCAGTGGATACACAACACTGCCAGATTCTCACTACCTGTATTAGTAGGAAGAGATAATAATGGCACCTAATATCCACGCTTGGACTGCATCTCACAGAACTTCCTTCATCTTCAGAAACTGCTGAGCTGAACCTGATGATGATATATTTCACATGCTAGCCAAGGGGGGAAAAAAAGGTAAATAGTAAAAAAAAGAAAAAGCAGTACAAAAAAAATCTGAAGCCTAGTATTACTCTGAGGACTTTATTAAATTGTTTGTCTGCTTAAAACTAAACTCATTTGGAAAACTTCATAGTCTTCATATTTTTCACAATTTGTATTAATTCTAAAATTATTTGGATGAAGTAAGTGACCCAAGCAAAATAGATAATAAGGTCTTCAGTGATTACAGTGAACGAAAAAGATCTCTCTTGCATTTCAGAAGTGCTTTGTAATGGGGATTTACCCCATTAGAAGTGGAGCTTAAAGTGCTAATTCCAGTAAATAAAGTGGACATCTATCTGTTGATGGCTGAATAATTCTCAAGGCCCTACTAAGAATTATGCTGAATCTCCATGAACAGTTGTGTTATAGATTCCCAGAAGGAAAGTAGGTGCATAAATACAGGTCTCTAGCACCAGTTCAGCCCCATCTAGAGTACCTCTTCTTGCTGTCTCCCTGGTAGAACATGATCTCTACAGCTCTCTACAGATCCCATCTGTCAGGCCTATGCAGATTTCCTAGGGCATCTAAAATAGTACCTGAGTCTCTTTTCTGGAAGTAAGATGAATCCCAATAGAGAATTCTATTCCTTGTACTGAGTTTCTACATGCATGAATAGGGCTTCCTAATACAAATAAAAGAAAAAATAAAGATAATATAAAATAAATTCAAGGTTTAAACAGCTGGCAATGAACAGCTTAAGAAATGAATCCACCTGTTATGAGAACTAGAGACAGGCAGTCAGAGGACTGAAGGCGGGACACATAGGTAGGTAAAACGAGGTCTGACAACAGGAAATCGATGTCTTCTGTACAACAGAAAGAAGAAAAGAAGTAGCATTTAAACGTATAACATCCATGCTTATATACAAGACCAAGCTGTGTCTCCTCCTAAAATCATAGGAATATTAAAATTAAAAAATACAACTACACTGGTCTAACCTACCTTTTCAACAGCTTTCCCTGTTCTTTCTTTCATGAGTCTGCTGTTTTCCTCATACATACATACACATATATGTATATATATAAAAAACTCTGGATCCCTCTGGGATGTGTTTTTCTTCTGAGACATACGTTGATGTCAGCACAGGATATGTAAGATATATTTAAACCTGAAAAAAGCCTACTATTAATTAGCCAAAATTGTGAATCCCTTGTGAATCCTTTCTAGATACTACTAAAAAATCCCTCAAAACCAAACCAAAACAAAAAACCAAAAATCTAAACCCTCCTCCCCAAGGAAACAGGGAAGAAGAAGAAACAGAATTTAAGAACTAGACAGTGAAGGCTCTCATATTTTATTAGGTTACTTAGGTTACTTTCCTAAAATACCTAATCATGGTATGTTTTTCTCACAGTTAGTCATGAAGAACAGACATTTTTTGAGCACCTATTTGAATCTGTATCGTCCCCCAGAGATGCCTTCTTTACTATATAGAATGGTTCCTTCTTAATTGGAAATACACTTCTGTGTGTATAATTTTGCTTCTGCCTGTGCCCATAGATATTTGACCAGCCAGATTCTTGCCTACGTAAAGCTAGGTTCCAGAAATTAGATGGAGAGTTGCCTACATTGCCTGGGTAACTGTGTTTTGTTGGCATGAACAGAGCTTCCTTAACAAGCAGTGACAGTACCAAGTTTCTTCACAGAATGACATTATACTCTGTATTTTTGGCAGCAGACAAAAAGCTGGTGTTAGAGATGAGGCTAATATACAATCTCAGACATCAATAAGAATAATCATTAATGATTTACTGCAATTCAGTTGTATCCATTTTACTGCATAAATGAGAAGTGAGGAACATTATTTTTATCCTGTGCATATGAGGCTTGTTGAAGTGAATTAACTTCTCTGCAACAAAACAGCAAATACCTTCTGGGAGAACCCAGGTCTCCTGCATCTTTACTCCTGACCTTAGTCATTGGATAGCAAAGAAAAGTACAGAGAGGAGGACGGGGAAATTTAAGCCAGGCAATCTGAGCGTTCAGAATGATCAGAATAAAAGATAAAATAACAGTCAAATTCTGCAAATTCGATTTCTCCTGGAAGATATCTGCAGAAAATGTATGAATGTAAGATTCAGGCAACCCATCTCAGATGTGTGCAATGGAGCACCACATCTGAGCTATCTGTCTAGAATCTCTTGATCACTGATGGAAAGGAATGGGCACTTTAAGATTTGATTCTTCTTAGCCTAATATAAATGTTTATAATGGGTAGTATAAATTCATTTCAAAATTTACTCTTGATCTCAACTGAGTGCAAAAGGAATCTAGAGAACTAGTTACCTATTAAGAGGATCACTGCTTAGAATATCTCTGCAATTTGGATAGTAATGATCAGAAATTGGCCATTTTCTCCAGCAGGGATGATACAGATATATTATGTAAGTGAAGAATGAACATTAGTTCATATTTGAATAATAAGAGCCCAGAATAAGCAGACTAGACTGAAAAAAATTGCTGGAGGTGTTACTGGAGAAACGGCCTCCAAAGTTTGCTTTTATCATTGGATCATCGTGATCACAACAGCATCGCTGTTACTTTTCACAGGAACACTTGAGAAAAGGGGATTTGATGTCTGTATTTCTAGAGGTCATGATAAGGTAGAAAATAATGCACATCTGATGAGCATTGGTGAAGCTATATGAACTGACAACCAAAGCAATGAGGTTTATGCTGATTCTTAGAAGCTGAGGATACGCTCTTGCATCTTTATATATTTTTCATGGATTTATTAGGTGAGTGTTGCTAGTACGGAAAGGTTGCACTGAAGTATTACATTGAAGGAAAATACAAAGAAACATATATGGCTGCTGTTCACAGCCGAGTGGCAAAGTCCTGGATGCAGGGAAAGTGTGCATGACATCATATTTAATCATCTTCTACATTAAGACAGATGTAGATCAGAGCAATATTTTCCAATCAATTTGTCCAATTTTAGATATCCAAGTTTCTAAGTGACAGCCTGTTAGTTTTGAGCTATAACACAGGATGCTTGCAGAGCTTGGAGGGTTGTGTTCAGTGGCACAGAGTTTAGTTGGAGGCCTATGGCTAGTGGAGTTCCCCAGGGCTCTGTACTTGGTCCCATCCGGGTCCACTTACTCATCAATGACATGGATGAAGGCACAGAGTGCCTCCTCAGCAAGTTTGCTGATGATACCAAACTGGGAGGAGTGGCTGATACTCCTGAGGGCTGTTCTGCCATTCAGAGAGACCTGGACAGGCTGGAGAACTGGGTGGAAAGAAACATCCTGAGGTTCAATAAGGGCAAGTGCAGGGTCCTGCACCTAGGGAGGAATAACTCCATGCACCAGTAGAGGGTGGGTGCTGACCTGCTGGAAAGCAGCTCTGCAGAGAAGGGAGAAGGACCTGGGAGTGCTGGTGGATGACAAGTTGACCACGAGCCAGCAGCGTGCTCTTGTGGCCAGGAAGGCCAATGGTATCGTGGGGTGCATTAGCGTTTCCAGTAGGTCAAGGGAGGTGATCCTGCCCCTCTACTCAGCCCTGGTGAGACCTCATCTGGAGTATTGTGTCCAGTCCTGGGCTCCCCACTACAAGAGAGGCATTGAGGTACTGGCGAGAGGGCTACGAAGACGATCAGAGGACTGGAGCATCTGCCCTACGAGGAATGGCTGCAAGAGCTGGGCCTGTTTAGCCTGGAGAAGAGAAGACTGAAGGGGGGATCTTACCAATGTGTATAAGTACCTTAAGGGGGAGTTTCAAGTGGATGGGGCTAAACTCTTTTCAGTTGTCCCATGTAAAAGCACAAGAGGCAACAGGCACAAACTGAACCGCAGGAAGTTCCGCCTGAATGTGAGAAGGAATTTCTTTCTTGTGAGAGTGACAGAGCACTGGAAGAGGTTGCCCAGAGAGGTTGTGGAGTCTGCTTTTCTGGAGATATTCAAAACTTGCCTGGATGCAACCCTGCCTAACAAGCTCTAGGCAACCCTTCTTGAGCCGGGAGGTTGGACTAGAGGATCTCCAGGGGTCCTTTCCAGCCTCAACCATTCTGTAATTCTGTGATTCTGTGGTTAGTGGAAAAACAGGGACAACTTCTTAGAAAAAGTAGTTTCCCTGTATCCTCAGAGGGTTTATTTACAATTTCTATTTTCCATAGGGGAAAATGGGGGGGAAACAGGACTTCAAATGATCACAGTAATGTTTCTAAAGTGCTTCTTTTATCCATTTTATATTTATAAGCAGATATAGACAGAGCTTTCATAATCAATTGTAACAAAGGTCTGTGCTGTAATCCTTATTTTCACATGTGAAAATTGAGGCATGGTGAGATGCAGTGATGTGCTAAAGGTCAGCTGAGAAGATTTCTTTCAACTTCGAATTTGATTCCAGGTGCTCTGGGCTCGGAGCTCTGCCTGCTGTGTCATGTTGTTTTCTGCAAGTACTGAGTGGAGTGACGTGAGGTTGAAAGAAAAATTTTTCCATTGCTAATAGCTATTTTACTTGTGACACTAAAAAAGATACTCAAGAAAGTTAGATAATAACAAGGGATGACAGTGTAAAAAAGGTTGGGTTTGCTTTTGCTGAGTCATTTTTAAATGCTCATATTTTGTGCACTGGAGATGGGGGAGGATATCTATTTAAACCCAGACATTCATAACAAATTGTTCCTAGACCTCATTTATGAGGCTACAGATTAAGAAATTTGTATCCCAGGTGGACTTTGCTTGATTCAAGCTTCTATTCTCCATAGACTGAAATAACTCCAAGGTCATAGCAATTAATATAAACACAACATGAATAATAAAACTAAAGAGAGGTCTTGTCTGTGGTCTGGAAGCTACAGGAACAAATCATCCTCAGTACTTCATTAAAGGAACAAGTACTAAAAAACACTCCTGATATTTGTTTAAAGGTGAATTTTAGCTGTGGTCATACGCTCTGGAGGAACAGCCAAAAGTATCGCAATTCCTAAAAGTGCTACGCTGACCTGTCTATGCTGGCTGTAGACCCTGAATGTGTGAGTTTTATGGAAGAAGTCACATCCAAGATGAGAAGTTATTTTGTATTCTGGTCAGTCCTCAGCCTTCTCAGTTTGAACAGATGGGATGTGAAAGGGCATCATGTAGCTAAGATAAACATGTCTTTTGTTTTTTTTTTTTTTTCTTAAGAACTTGAAGGCATTAAGATAGTTGAAAGAAAGGACCAGAGGTTTAAGATATCTCATTTATAGCAATGAGGTTGAGAACGACAGAAGGAATCTAACACAAGGAGAGGACTCTGCTGCTTGAAATTACAGATGACATAAAACAGGGAGAGTGTAGACGTTAAATCTCTTTGCAGCTCCCATTGCAATGGTGAGGGATGATTGTGGTGGCCAAGGCAACAGGAGCCACATTAAGCTAGTTTGCTGTGCACAGTATGTACAGCATAGGCTGTATTATCTTCTCTGTCTGCCCTGCTCTGCTCTTCACAAGTATTTTTTTATGGCTTTGGCAATGCCAAGTTCAAGTTAGTTCCCCAGTCATTACTGTACTGCCGTGACTTCTTTTTCTACAGAGTAGTCAAAGCAGTGTATACTGAAAACTGTATTTTCATGTCAGCTTAAAAATAAAAACACACACACTTTTATTTTGCTTTGATTTGCATAGGGGAAATGAAAATCAACAAGAAAAGTATTTCTACAAGTCAAAATATTTCACATTGTTTTATTTTTCAAAAATGTTTTTTTCCCCTTAATTCTTTTCAAAATGTACCTGTGATTTACCAAGGAAAAACCAGCATACATTAAGTATTTTAACTGAAAAAAAAAAGTTATCACTTAAAAATGCCCAGTGTATTGACTTTTTACCAGTGCTAAATGTTGCCAGGAATTCACAGATAGAAAGCTATGTAAGACATGAAATGCTGAATTAAACCCGGGTGGGTATTCTCACTGTTTAGTTTGACAACTAGGTTTTGGCTTTAGTTTCCTTTTAAAGTCATCAGACAGAGGCCTACCAAGAATGACTCAGAGTCTAACTGACATTTTACGTCCTATGCATAGGAAGTACTTTGTCTCTCTTCAGTAATATAGAGGAAGTTGGCTACTGAAGTGTCAAAATCAGATGACTGAAGCTGCAGGATTGTAAAGCTCAGTTTCCTCCACTCCTTTTCCAACCCTGCTTTTTCTGTCATTTTATCTATTCACTGCAGATTTAATGTGCTACAGAAAACAATCCCTGCAAATTACACTGAAGGTCAGTGACAGAGTTCATTCTCTCAGGGTTGATGGATCTGCAGGTCCTTCTTTTCTTACTTTTCCTGGTAATGTACACTGTCACACTTTAGAATGATTATATTAATCAGTGTGGATCTTCATCTTCACGCTCTCATGTACTATTTCCTCAGCCACTTGGCTTTTGTTGACATTTACTATTCCTCTGTCATCATCCCCCAAATGCTAGTATATATCTTGGAAAAGGAGAAAAACACTGGTTTCTCAGGGTGTGCTGCTCAGCTGTGCTTTGCTGTTATCTTTGCGATCACTGAGTGTCTTTTGCTGGCTATCATGCCATATGACAGGTATGTGGCCATCTGTAAGCCGTGTCATTATTTGTGGGAAGACACGTGCATGGCCAGTAGTTGGTTCCCATCAGCAATTGGCATCCAGTGACACATGCCACTTTCATCTTTCTGTTGAGCGAATATTATCAATCATTACTTCTGTGATATTCCCCCACTCTTAGTTCTTTCCTGCTCTGACACCGACACCTATGAGGTCATCATCTTTGCTTTTGTCAGCATCAATTGACTCAGCACATTTAAAATTATCTTTGTCTTCTATAATTATATCTTTCCCAGTATTCTGAGGATCTGATCTCCAGAGAGCCAGAGAAAAGCCTTCTCCATCTGTGCCCCCCATCTATTAGTTGTCACCATGTTTTACGGGGCAATTTTGTTCATGTACCTCTGCCCCAGCTCCACCTATGCATTGGCCAAGGACAAAGTGGCCATTCTGTTTTACATAGTTATGATTCCTATGCTAAATCCCTTTATCTACAACCTGAGGAAGAGTGAGGTAAAGGTTGCCATGAAAAGAGCGGTTCAGAGAATGCAATAAATGCAATATATTAATGAAGAAAATTGGTGACCAGGAAAGCATTTTCCTACTGCCATTATAGAACTCCCAGTTGCAAAGAAATCTGTACGACAGTGTACTGAAAGTCATATGCAGGCTATATTGGATGAATAATTTCAGCTGAAAAATTATGAAAACACTTTGACATTTATTAAATACAAGTTTTGCTTGGAAATTCTGGAAATAACTATAACTTTTGTTTTAAAATGACATGCTTGGTATTAAAAGTGTCCTAATTAAAGTGATCAAGTATAAAAAAGGAGGAAAATACTTTAAAATAAGATTAAATAATAAAAGTAAGTTAGAGTAATATTTTTATAACTGATGAGAACACACGCACAGTTGGTAGAGAAATGTTACTAAAATGAATATCATCCTCTCCTCTTGCAAAGATAAGGAAGTAATTGTTAGCTTTGCTTATTGTGCTAAGAAAGTAAGCCATTTTGGAGGTTGATAGTAAAGCAAAATGTTGGTTAGTCGTCTAGTTCCTGTGTGAGTATTTACTTTGGAGTATCTCTTATCGAAAATAATGCTTATAAAGGATACAAAATATCACTTGAGTTTAAGAGAATGTAGCCTGGAGACCCTCTGTGTCTCAACATGAAGGAGACATGCAGATGGCTGTGCTGGTGAAGGTTCCACTCTTATCAGGTTGAGCCCCTTGATGGGTTTCTTGAAGAGGCAAGATGATGAATCCCCTGTGTGACTTCAAGGTAGGAAAGGGAGGGTTGGATACCAGCATAGAAAGACACTCAAGGCATGTGAGGGGAAGCTGCTGGACGGATGGGTCAGATATAGGCAGGACTCACTTTGCGTATCATAAGGGCCCCTTTTATCTGATAGAGCTGTTTTCTTATCTTGACTCACAAGGCTGTGGTCAAAGACACAGACTATTATTACTTGTGAGAGGTTCACAGAGACTTTACATGATGTTCGATGTTATGATGTTAAGCTATGTAAGAAAGATCTTGCTGTATTTGGTCTAGCTTTTCAATCACACAGAATCACAGAATGGTTGAGGTTGGAAGGACCTTGGGAGATCATTGATTCCAATTCCCCTGCTCAAGAAAGGTCACCTAGAGCATGTTAGACAGGGTTGCAGCCAGGCAGGTTTTGAACATCTCCAGAGAAGCAGACTCCACAACCTCTCTGGGCAACCTCTTCCAGTGCTCTGTCACTCTCACAAGAAAAAAGTTCTTCCTCATGTTCAGGCAGTAGTTCCTGTGATTCAGTTTGTGCCCGTTCTCTTGTGTTCTGTCAATTGGTACCACTGAAAAAGAGTTTGACTCCATCCAATGTGGCCCCCGAAACAAGTCTGCACGCATGCGCAGTATCATAGCCCGGTTATGCAGCCGGGGCGGAGTTGGGCTAGACTCCCTGCACTTGCTGGCCCCAGGTGCCGGGACTCCCGCCYACCGCAAGTAATCATAAATGCCAGAGTTTTCCGAAGGAGGGGGAGGCTGCTGCACAACAGAGGACCACGTTGCCTCCTCGGGGACGCCCGAAAAGATTGTGCCTGCCGACTCTCCCTCTCGCCATGCAGATGATCGGGACAAGCATTGAGGTGGTCCTTCTCAAGATTACCATTGGGTCGGTCTGTTTGTAAGTATCTACGAATAAACTGCTTGCTACTGAAGAGTGTTTGTGCGTGTGTGTGTGTGTGAGTTTGTGCCGGCTGGCCAAACCGGATGTTTGGCCCCGGGAATCTAACTAGAACAACAGGCTGGAGAATTGGGTGGAGAGGAATTTCATGAAGTTCAAAAAGGCCAAGTGCAGGGTCCTGAACCTAGGGAGGAATAACTCCATGCACCAGTAGAGGGTGGGTGCTGACCTGCTGGAAAGCAGCTCTGCAGAGAAGGACGTGGGAGTGCTGGTGGATGACAAGCTGACCATGAGTCAGCAGTGTGCTCTTGTGGCCAGGAAGGCCAATGGTATCGTGGGGTGCATTAGTGTTGCCAGCAGGTCGAGGGAGGTGATCCTGCCCCTCTACTCAGTCCTGGTGAGGCCTCATCTGGAGTCCTGCGTCCAGTTCTGGGCTCCCCAGTACAGGAGAGGCATGGAGCTACTGGAGAGAGTCCAGCACAGGGCTATGAAGATGATCAGAGGACTGGAGCATCTGTCTTATGAGGAACAGCTGCGAGAGCTGGGCCTGTTTAGCCTGGAGAAGAGAAGACTGAAGGGGGGATCTTCTCAATGTGTGTAAGTATCTGAAGGAATGGTGTCAAGGGGATGAGCCAAACTCTTTTCAGTTGTCCCATGTAAAAGGGCAAGAGGCAATGGGCAGAAATTGAAGCACAGGAAGTTCTGCCTGAACGTGAGGAGGAATTTCTTCCCTGTGAGAGTGACAGAGCACTGGAAGAGGTTGCCCAGAGAGGTTGTAGAGTCTGCTTTTCTGGAGATATTCAAAACCTGCCTGGCTGCAACCCTGTCTAATATGCTTTAGGTGATTCTTCTTGAGCMGGGAGGTTGAACTAGGTGATCTCCAGAGGTCCCTTCTAACCTTACTGATTTTGTGATTCTATGATGTACTGGTATAAGAGGCTGTGTAAGATGACTGCCCAGGTTAGCAGAGAGAAAGCCATTACAATATATGAAGCCTCAAAAGTAAATCAGTTCACTCCAAAGTAGGCACCAGYGAGTGCCTACTGAATTGCCCCCTCAACTACACTTCTTACATTAATTACATCTCTGTTGATTTTAATGAGAGCTATACACTTAGCTCTTCTGTAGAAGCTTATATTTGCATGCCTATATTGAGATATCTGAGTCTCTAAATCTTGCCTTAATAGTCAGATGAGCTGAATTCCACCCTAGATTTCCCCTGTCCGGTCTTGGCACAAGTACTCTGCTATAAGAGAAGTTTAGGGTTGCTCAGAGATACAGCTTTTGGATTTATGGAACAGTAATGTGATGTGTCTTACGCACAGACACAATTTTACTGGCTTCCAAACACATCAGAAAAAATGCACCTACCATTGCTTGAAATCAATCGTTCTCTAAGAATACCCTTTCCCTCTATTGAGTGTAGATTGATAACTAGCTTAGACTAGATGCCTAATTTTTATATGGTTCAAATTCAGTGAAATTAATCCCTTCCAGACAGAAGAACAGGGGAGTCTATGTATATTTTAATTAGAATTTTGATTTTAAACAAAAGTTCACAAAAATATGACTAAGCTAGGGAGCTAATAGATAACTCTTTACCCATGTTATGCAGTTTAACCATTAGATGGAGACAAATCATTGAGATCTTATGCAGACAGATTTGGCAGTCAGGACTTTAGCAAATATTAAAGTTGTGGGAGAAATGAGCTTACAGTTGAATCCTGATAATGTTATTGCCCATATTGGGAAGCCTATTCATGTTGCAAGTAGGATTTAGCACTATATTAATGGCCTTCAGAAATAGCATTAATCAGTTTGCAGTTGAAAGGAATATTAGAAACATTTCTAGCAGTGTGTAAAATACCTATACAGCAAATTGTGTCATTCATTAAGACGGTTGCACACTGAGACGATGGTAGCATTTCAGCTGTTTATTCTACTCTCTTTCCCTTGAGAACATCAGGGTCTCCTGTGTCCACAGCATAAGCATAAAATATCTGGCAGCTCCCAGCAGCAGTATTTTACAAATCTTGGAAAAAAAATATTTCTTTCCCTGGTAGGTGAGTTTTATGATGAATTCAATTCCCTCACATTTTACCTCGGTCATGTAACAACAGTTTCAAATCAATTGCCTTGTTAGAAGGCTTAATTTTAGGTGCACTGAAGAAAAAGTTTTATTCTTCAGGGTAAAACAAAAGAAAAAATATGAAAATGTCTTTGAAAATGAAAGTGGAGCTTAATTTTTAAAGGTGCCTAAAATATTGATCTGGAGATATAAATCTGTTCCAGTTGTATGTCAGAAGACTGTTAGAAGGTGTTAAGGTTCCCTTGCCTTCTTGTGTGAGGGTGGTCAACAAACTGCAAATAGAAAGAAATAATATGGTCTAAGTAACCACAAGATATTTCTTTTATGGCAGAAACAGCCTTTTTCTCTTCTACCAGTATTTTCTAGAATTATCTAAGCTCAGTCATAGTTTGAAAATAAATTGCAGTGTTATTCTGTCTCCATGTCATTCAGCTCGCTTAACTTTAACTAAAATTCCAGGAATGGCTGCTTGTTATCTAGTATAAAAAACATAAATTAGAGATATAAGTCATGAGCTTAGTCAATCTAGGTGCCTAGATGGTGAAGGAAGAGGCACATCCAGGAAATGATGCATCCTGCCTATCGCTCTTTAACGATTACAGATGGACTTGAGACAACTCAGACATTAGGCAGCTAAATGTAGGAACAAATCCTTCCAGCTGCATAATCTGGGAATACAGCATTCAAAAATATCTAGCATTCAAAACTGACTTTCTGGGGAAGGTATTTAGGGGAATGTATTCTTGGGAATGTATTAGAAAATACAATTTAAATTTAATTTATAGGTTCAATCAAAAGAAATATGTGAGGATTTTTTTTAAAAAAATTGTTCCAGTATTCAAAATAATTCTTACTGTTTTCATAACTAATTTGCAACTTAAAAACTGATCTGTCTCAGAAAAGAACTTCCCCTCTCCCAATATTTTGGAAAGAATTAAAAACTAAAAGAGAAAAAGAATGAGGAGCAATATGTAATAGTAAATCAAAAAAGCCATTCTAACTCCAAGTTCTGCCTGACCTTCATACCTTATGCTTCAGTCAGGTGAATATCTAGCAGTTATTATTTGTTAAGTAATATGTTTTCCCTGAGTTATGCATCATATAAAACACTCTCAGGTAACCATGTTATAGTCTGTGCTTTGAAATGAAAGTATCACTTAAGAACCTATTTCATATGCACATCGTTGAATGTATCTGCTTTATAAGGAATAATTCCTCATACGGAATTCTCTTTACTAATCTCTCTTTGAATGTCCTCCTAAAGTTATATGGATGGTTACACTCTAAGTCACTGCTTTCCCCTCTGGATATTATTTCATATAATCATGCTATCATTAATTCTCTTGAGCAGGGAAGGACGAAGTATGTTTATTCATTGCTTAATTATTAAGACTGACTGATCCCTCCAGCACCGCCTACCTAAAGGGTAAAAATGAAGCAAGGAAATGTYTGAAGAAAATCGTACTGCAGTGACTGAGTTCATTCTCCTGGGTTTCATCAACCATCTGGAGCTGGAGTTACCTTTGTTTGTGCTCTTTCTATTCGTCTATGTTACCACTTTGGTGGGGAACATTGGCATCATTGTGCTTATTAAGTTCAATGCCTGCTTTCATACCCCCATGTACTATTTCCTGAGCAATTTATCTTTCTTGGACCTTAGCTATTCATCTACTATTTGCCCGAAGATGCTGGTGAATCTATTAGCACAGCAGAAGACCATTTCTTTAACTGGCTGTGCAACACAGATGTTTCTCTTCGCTGCCTTTGCTGATGCTGAGTGTCTCCTTTTGGCTGTGATGGCCTATGACCGCTATGTGGCCATATGCCATCCTCTTCTCTATGCAGTCGTCATGTCTCGCAGGGCCTGTGCCTTCATGGTAGCTGGGGCTTATCTCAGTGGGGGTCTGACCTCACTGATACATGTGTATTTTACATTCACGCTGTCATTCTGTGGACCCAGCACCATTGATCATTTCTTCTGTGACATTCTCCCAGTGTTGAAGCTCTCCTGCTCCAACACACATGTGAACGAGGTCCTTCTCTTTGCCCTATGTGGCTTCATACAAACCAGCACCTTGCTGATCATCATTGCCTCCTACATCTGTGTCCTTTGCACCATCCTCCGAATCCATGCAGTGGAGAGCAGACACAAAGCCTTCTCCACCTGTACTTCCCACCTGATGGCTGTTGGGTTATTCTATGGCTCCCTCCTCTTCACATATTTACGGCCCCACTCCAGCTACTCGCTAGACACAGACAAAGTGATTGCTGTATTTTACACCGTTGTATTTCCAATGCTGAACCCTCTCATCTACAGCCTGAGGAACAAGGAAGTAAGGGAAGCCCTAAGAAGGTCAACAGAGAGAAAAGTGTTTTCTCAGTCATTTACTTAGCAGGAAAAAGGAGAATGCAGAGACTATAGGGTAGCTGTGATGCAGCATGCCACAAAAACACATGCAAAGCTCCATCTCACTAAATGCAGGTATCTGTTACTCACGTTTCCATCTAAACAAATTTCCCTAGGTTCGCATTGTAGTTAGTGGGGGGAAAAAACAGTTTAGGGGATTATTCATCTCAGCCTAAAGCAGAAACCTGAAATAAGTCAGATGAACTGTATCCTGAAATAACATATTTCTCTGCATGCCTACAAAATGAATCTATTCCAGATATAGACATCTACATTTTTGATGCTTACCTTTAGTGAGATTGTGCTCAACCAATGTCTTCTAAAGAGTCCTATTTATATGTCTACTGTATAAGAGTGCATTGTATTTTTTTAAAAACAATTAAACCTTGTATACTGGAGAAATATTCAGTTGATTTAACAGACAGCTCTGTCATATATTTTCAGAGTTATTTCATAACACTGATTCAGAAGCTTAAGTGAGATCCCCCTTTTTATTTGATTATGCTACATTATTGATTACACACTGTAATGGATGTATGTAGGAATTAACCCTTCAACAAGTGGTGATGACAGTTGATGGGAAGGATCCTATTATGGGACTTGAGGCTAACCCACTTTGAAGGTCTTCTGGAGAAGATCTGTGTATATTTTTGATTACACATGTCTAACTTCTGAGTAAAGAGAAGACAAACTTTCAGGGCATTTAACTTCCTTCTTTGATGGCGTGAATGCCATTATTTTTTTCCTCTGCTTTTTGAAGCGTCAAGCATGTTTCTCTTAGCTTGCGATGAAGAATGAGATAAAACTTAGAATTTCAAGGTCTCTGGCATTTAAAGTGTTTTATCTGTGGTTTATGTTAATGCTAAATGAAAACACTTCACGTTGAAAAGATGGTTGTTCACTATCATTACTTGCAAGTTCTCAAAGGAATCAACAGAGGTACTTAGGACTCTATCAGGCTTCAAAGTCAATGATTGGATAGTTGAGGCATCTTGCCCTGTTCTACAAATGGGATCAACACCAGCCTCTGTACCAAGGAAGTGAAGATGATGAAAGGAGACATATATTAAAACAAAGTCTGTAACCATGACAGTGATGCTACCTAACTTTAGTTATCAACTTGAAATTTGTCTCACTTAAATTTAATAGAAAGTTTTCACTGGCAAGTATGAAATCTAAAAAGCAAACTTCTACACCTTAGCTTATCTCCCAGGAGTCCCCTTAGAGTCAAGGGAGAAAAAATAAATATTTTTAGGGGCATGATTGATTTGTAACTTATATGGACATGTAATACACTAAACAAATCACATTTTAGAAGTGCCTATTTTTCTCTCCATTGTATAGAAAGTCAAGGTAGGGATCACTAATTCAAATGCAGATGTGTACATTGTAGACCTATAGCAAAACAAACCCTACTCAAGACATTTAGAATTAGGTATCCACTCTGAAAAAGTGTCATAGTCTCTCTACAGTCAGTGCAGAGTTACAGGTTTTTGAGAAACTTTAGATGAATCATCTGTAAAAATGGTCATTGTCAGTGAGGTGACTTGAATGACTAGTCTATACTGTCTGGCTAGTCAGTGGGAAGCTGGCATCCAAGATTCTTGTACACCAATGGAAAAGCGCATCCAAGTGTGATTTGGGCAGTGAGAAGATTTGGGTATTCTCAAGCATTCTCTGGAGGCATTTCTCCCTCTACATATTTACAGAACAGGAAGGGTCAGATCCTAAATAAACCACACAAATTACTTCTGAGGCTCTGCCTGTCTCTTTTTCTCTCTACATATGTATGTCTCTCTTGCCTCAAAGGAGGAGAGATCATAGTGGAAATCCTGGCCCTGCTTATGTAAAGTTTAAGTCTATTCCTCATTTCAGTGGGACCATTTCAGTGGGACCAAATCTTTGAATTTGAAGCAGAGGCTCTATGCTATTTCTTGTTCTCATGCAGAGACCTTGATAAATGACTGAAAAGAATGTGTTTCTTGATGGTGAAATGTCCCAGGCAAAGGACAATAACTTCACACAGATTTGTGCGGACTGAAGGAGGAGTGGCAGATTACTATATATGTTGCTTGTCTCAGTTATTTAAATATTCTGAATTACATGTTGGCTACTCACTACTGATTTCATATGTCCCAGATTTATAGGACCTGGACAGCACAATGCTACTACCTCTCTTTTACGAATACAGAACTGATAGGAAAAGAAGGCTGAATTCAAACTCCCTCAAATATTTATGTAGGTTATTTCTACAGACGTGCCTGAATCTCACTGAAATTAGTGACTTTTGAAACCAATAGGATTTGCAGTGGCATAGGGTGTAGATCTCACTCAACTTAGACATAGAAGACCAATTTTGAGCCCACCTAAGAAATTGTTGCAAAGACTAATTTCATTCCATCTTAAAATAGGAACCAAAGAGAGGCTTGGGTATACAGACCTTTGTGGTTATGCCTTGCTTTTTCAAAGATGACATTTTCTAATTGGTTTAAGTGATTAAGACTGAAAATGCCCCAACAGGTTATCTTCATTTAATCTAATCCTATTTCCACAGGTAGCAATCATTTGTGACACCCATTACGCCAACAAAACATCTCAAGCAGGCAACATAAGGCATCAGAGACATCGCATATCTTTTCAAGATGACAGGATGTGATTAGCTCCTGTCCCTCAGAAGATGTGAAGCACAGTATAATTGCCTTTTCTTTTGTGTATAGGCTGTTAAATATGTAATTGCTTCAGATTTTCTTTTGTGTATTAACACACAGGTCCATCTAAATGTATATATTTTGGAATTAAGAATAAAAAATGAAGGGAGACAGTTGAGATATAAGTAAGATGGATAACTTGTTTTATTTGTTCTAGTAGACACTAGATTTACACTTTGCTAAAAAAAGAAAATATTCACTGAATGTTGCATGTTGATTATTTGATTCTGCAAAATTATACTGGTGTCTGAATTAAGCATGAGTTAAAAAGGGATGTCTGCATTAAGGAGGATAAAATAACATAGAGGAGAAGAAAAGGGATTTGTCTGATTCTGCTCTTTACATGGTTTTTCTTGTATAATTGTGAACTTTCTGTGCTTTCTTAACTGCTAGGTTGAACTGTTTGGTTGCTTTTCATATGCAACTACTATGAACAAGCACAGGACAAGCACCATCAGTGAAAATCATGCCAGTAGTCTCATTTGGGTTGATTCTAACCCACAGGACTCTAGAAGCATTTCAAACCTTTTTCTCTTCTCATGAAATATAACATAAATCTGTTTCTTCTTAAAAGAAGAAAGGATGCCCTGAGCCATGTATAAGCCAAAGCTTTACACTCAGGAGAAACAAATTGAAAATACTTTCTTAGAGCTTTGGCCTCTGACAATAATTCTTACTTAAGCTATTGCATATCCCTGTATCAGTTTTGACCATCTAGTTACCTCCAAACTAGATTAATACCAGAGTCTTATTTAAGGCTGCCTTGGAGATCAACCAGCAAAGTTAGTGAAATGAATATTCTTCAGCATCACAACATACTTGCGTCTAGACACAATTCAAGGCATTCTTTCCATTGTAAAATTTCAAGTTGTCTGTATTCTTAAGCGGGTAGAAGAGTATGCATCCTCCTCTCTATTAGAGTATCATGTATGACTTCTCTATTACCAGGTCACTGCTTTGTCCAGTGTGAGTCTTGGTGGTTTCTTGTTGATTGTCAGTGGATTCTTGTTGATGAGTCACTTTCCTGTTTAATGCAATACAGACTGAATTCGCCTCTGCCGTTTGTCCCTGGTACGAAGAGAATTAGAAGATATCAAGACTGTAAACAATTTTTTCTCGGTACAGCCCTGCAAAGGAGAGATGTGCTGTAAACCACTATAAACACAGCTAATACATAAATGGAGATGAGAAACAGAGATCACATGCTGGAGATACAGAGAAAAACAATCAAAGAAAGATAACAGACCCACATAAATGTCATATTAATTTGTTTCTGCTATAATTACACTGCTCTTGCAATGCTAGAATATTCCTCAGACAAGCAATCTCACTCTAAGATGAGGATCTTAGAATCTCAATCAAGGAGGAGGAACGAATCAACCTCTGCAGAGGGTCAACTCCTTTTTTACAGGGGAAGCCTAAATGGTAAATTTAGGCTTAGAAAACTAACACTCAGATTCCTAAACTAGTCTTCCATGGGCCAAAAGAGCACTAGATGCTTATGTTTAGGAAACAGTCAGGCACTTTGGGGGTCACTTAGCTCACAGAATACACACTAATAGAATTTGACATAGAGGTGTCTATATGCAATGTATAGGATCTCATTCTGCTCACTGGAGACCTAGTCAACATAATGCCTGTAGACTAGCCAACCCTTCACCTGCCCAAATATAAGTGAGCTGTATGGCTCTCCAAGTGACATTGACTGCATTGAGTAGTTCTAGCCTATGGAAGGAGATTTCTGGATCACCTGACAATAAAATAATGGAAGCAGTTATAAACATAATTTGCTTTTCTCTTAGGGCAATTCAACTGAGGGCAATTATTCTACGCCGAAAGCATGGTTTTAAATAGCAATCTTAATTTGTATTAACAAATTATTATGGATATCTGTAAAGGCAAAAATATATGTGGGTATGAGTTTATTTCCATCACACACTTTTTTTTCATCTCATGGATGAAAGATGTGGATTTTTTGAAGGCACAATTCCCCTCTTCCAGTAGGAAAGTTTCCTAGCAGTAAGTGTAAATTACTGTTGGCCATGGAGTTACCAAATTTGGAGTTTCCTGATATTCCTTTGTCCTGGACTGTCCTGAACAGGAGTAAGAGTTTTTGTAAGTCTTTGGGAAATTGAATTAGCACCACATTTTAACTCCATGCATCATTTCTCTCTCCCTCACTGACTGTCTCTGCATCTCAAAACCGCTTTCTCTGTCTGAGTCCCTCCACAATCACTTTAAAATTCTGATACCAAACTTTTCTGAAAGCAATCAATTTACTTCTTTTCCTATAAACTAGGATTTAAATAAAATGTTCCATAGGGAACATTTTCAAAACTCTGCTTTTCAATGTCCATGTAATTAAAATGTATGGCTAGAAGAGGTTAAACCATGCCCATATGCAACACAAACACTGATACTTTTCATATGTGCAGATAAAACATATAGGATCTACATGTTATTACTAATAGTGCTAGTTACAGTTGTATAGATCATGTCATAAATGTTTATGTCAAATAATTTTTCCTAGCCCTGAATCTTAACTCTATGGATGTAAGCACTCATTGTCTCTTTAGGCACAGAACACAAGATTCGTTTCTCCTAGCATTATAAGGAGCTAATGGGTTAAATTAATTTTTTAGTTTATTTAATTTATTTAGTTTATTTAGTTTAATTAATTTTTTAACAGCCTAGACAGTTTCTCTTCACCTTGGTCTCCTCCAACCCATTGCTACAGTGCTACTCCATGAGAAGAAATGGTCATCATCAAGTTGTTTTATGTCATCTATCTTAGGCATTTATCTTAGGATGGAATGAACCTCTGTTTCTTGACCTAGAAAAGTGCTAAGACTAGGAGCTTTCCTTTGAGACAGGTGCAGTCAGGAGAAAGGCTTTTCTCCCATATGTAAATAGCTCTCCAAACTGGAATTGCTTAGAACAGTGTCAATTCTGAAATAAATTCTTAAGAAGTAAAACATAAGCAATGTGAATAAGGTTTCTTCTGATGCGTTGAAAATAAGAAATATGATGACTCTAGCTTTTAAATTATTTTTAAAGATATTTTGACTTATATATGATGTTTCAGAAATACTGAGCTTCTTGTTTTAATCTTTCTCTTCTACACAGTTGCTGCTGCTAGGACCATGGCACTGGGACCAGTTTGGATGACATACAGCCACATGCATCAAACTAGAGTTCTTGAAGAAAGTGACGTGCTTGGAAACTTATGATTTTGGGAGATCTCTTCAAAATTGTTCCAAGTGATGGGTAAAATTGAATGCTTGGTGTCTCCTCAAAAGGAATCCCTTCAACAGACTGTTACTTACAGTTTCATGAACAGGTCAAGTTATCTCAAAGCACCAGTCAGTTCAGAAAGCATTAATCATTATGTTTTGAAAGACTAACTCACATTTGCATTACGGGAAAAAACATGCTTAAAGAGGCTGTGAAGTCTCCATATCACTGGTGTAATGGAACTCTGCCATGGAGCTGGACAGTAGGCTAGAGGTTTTCTTGATGTGCCTTCACGTCCAAGGAAATTTACACTGTCCATGGACTCTGATGGGTTTACTCTCTAATTCTTCGTGAAAACTACAGGTTACTTCATCTTGTGTCACAGAAAGGTGACTACGGAAGAGAAAAGAAAAGAAAGGAGACCAGTGAAAGGAAGGTAGAAGTGAAATATCTTCTTTAGATGAAAAAGCTAGGACTGGAACCGATCAAAGATTATTAAGATTGTAGTGGGGAATGCTAACGATCCATCCCCTACACTGATACGGAGCTCTTCTCTCATAGGCAGCAATTAAGTGAAACTGATGGCTGAAGACAATTATACCACTGTGACTAGTTTAATTTTCACAGGATTAACTGATAGACCAGACCTGCAGCTTCTACTCTTTGTTGACTTTTTCCTGATTTATGGAATGACCTTGCTGGGCGATCCAGGGTTGATCTTAGTCATTAGGTTTGGCCCACAGCTGCACTGTGTACTTTCTCCTCAGCAATCTGTCCTTCTTGGATGTCTGCTACTCTTCCACTGTCACTCCCAACATGTTGCTCAACTTTTTGAGAATGTTACGGGAGTGTCATACAATGGGTGCCTTACACGGTATGGCTTCTTTGTAGTTTTTGCCACCACTGAGATGTTTCCCCTGGCTTCAATTGCATATGACCACTATGTGGCCATTTGTGACCTATTGCTGTACACTGTCATTATGACCAAAAAGATCTGCATACTGTTAATAGCTGTGTCATATCTGGGAGATATTGTACATTCATTAATTCATACCCATGGCTTGTTGAGATTGTCTTTTTGCAGCTCCGGTGTCATCAATCGCTTTTTCTGTGATCTCCCTCCTCTCCTAAAACTCCCCGGTGGTGACATCTATCTCAACAATATCCTTGTTTTCATTTTTGGCACAATATTTGAGACAATCACTTCTACAGTTGTCATCATTTCCTACCTTTTCGTTATTGTCACTGTGTGGAAGATCCACTCTGCCAAGGGCAGGCAAAAATATTTCTCCACCTGTGCCTCCCACCTCATGGCTGTATTCACATTTCGTGGCACAATTCGATTCATGTATTTCTGCTCCAGTTCCAGCTATTCACTGAGCACTGATAAAATAGTTTCTGTTTTCTACACATTGATCATTCCTATGCTGAACCCCTTGATCTACAGCTTGAGAAACAATGACACTAAATGTGTTGCAAGGAAACTGTTGAAGAAGGAGGTCTTTACATGCTGAAAGCCTTCCAGAACTGCGTGTGGGTAACTACAGGCAAAGTGTGGATAGCTTATATAACTATATAACTCTATTCTCTTTGATATGGGTTATCAAATACTAGATCCTTCACATAACCTTATTGAAGATAAGTGTCATGAAGACTGTTAGTTAAAGGATGTGCAATATGCAAACATATGACAATTAGTCCTGTTACTAATGCCTTATTTCAGCAAATGCCTAGTCAATGCTTTCCACCACAGAAATCTTAAATCACCTAGGCGTTCTTTGAAGTCTTTGGACACCAAATATTGGAACAATCTGCCTAATTTAAATATTTAAAAGTTGTATATCTAGCTCAAACTTACTCCTTTTCTCTAGCCAATGACGAGACATAGACACCCCAAAATTTTAGTAGTCCTTCCCAAGAAAGGTGTTTAAGACAGACTAGATGAAATTTCCCACTGAAGCTGCCTATTTTTTCTATTGACTATAGAAAGACCAGCTTAGACAAAAAACTGAACTTCCATCTTCCCAAATTTATGCATTTAAATCTCTCCTCAAGGCTTTAAAGATTCCTTGTAATTAGAGTTATCACCAGCACCTGTAGCCCTAGGACTAGGCAAAGCAAGAGTTAATATTGACAGTACCATTTGTTGTGCTCCATACTTGTACCATTCAAAGTGTTTCCATATGCTCTGGAAATAGAGCAACCAGGCAAGCTGAAAGGTGACTTTGCTGTTGTCAAGGAAAGAAAATAAAAACGAGGGAAAACTGCATGTTGCTTGCCTTGCTGTAAACACATGACATAGATAGTAATGCCAGAGGAACTTCTCCAGAAGCCTGTGTGTACAATGGAGCAGTCTGAGTTTTCAGCACACATCCATCAGAGTCTCTTGCAGACACGTGACAGTGTGTGCCGCTGTTTGCTTCTCCACCTTTAGAACTGTGGATATTAAAGGATATTTCCATACTTGAAGTTTCTTAGAAACACTCTCTCTTTTACTCATACATTCTGCCTAGTAACTGCATGCATAGTCAAGCAGAAGAAAGTGTTTGCTCCTGCAGATCACTGAAAAGAGGTTAAGAAAAAATAGAAATTAAATTACTGAACTGATTTTACGTGCAATTTCAATGATTTTTTTTTATTATTTCTTGGTGCTATAGCTTGCTCTTTCTTGGGCACTTGCCACGTTCAGTGCAAATATTATCTCAGCCTTTAGCACATCATTGCTTTTTCTTGGTCTTTCATACAATAACTTTTTTCCCAATAAGATTGTTTCTTGGGACTTGGGAATACTGGTGATACAGATCTCTGTTCTAGATATGAATAAAGGTCCTGCAGAACTCTTTGAACATGTCTGTATTTGCAACTGCTTTACTGAGCCTCTGGCTCTGGATCTTTATAGAGGCAACAAAACTTGAAACAGTGAAACAATGTGAAAATAACTCAAACCATCAGTTAAACTTTGCATCCTATCTTCTCAACAAGAGCATGATCCTGTATGAGACTCACGTTTTATTTCACAAATACTCATTCTCTCTTTTTCCTACTGTTGTCTACAGGGTCATAACCATGCTGTAAATATGCATATGTTAAATGTAAGAGGTTAAGTGACTTTCAGTTAGATTAAAAAATCATTATCAAAGCATTCTAAATCTCCTATTTGGAGGACATCTTTTCTTTTATTTGATCAGACAAGAAAACAGAGTATTTGTTATTTTTATTATTGTTTGTTTTTTCATTAACAGTACATAGAACCAATCAAGTACAATATTCACCTGCAATCATAATATATTCTCCATCAGTTGAAGACCTTAATTTAATTTAAGACTTAGGACTTAAGATTAGTTGAGCTGCATCACTAGCTGTTAAACAGTCATACATTTCTCTTAGTCATCCAAACATTAGTCAACTTCGGTCTGAAAAACAATTAATCAGAGAGGTGAGCAAAGAGGATTTTGCTGTAAACTGGGTAATTGAGGAATTGTAAACGTACTCATTTTGAGCTTGTTGCTAAGGGAGACCAGACTTCTGTTTGCCTGTTTAAAGGCTCCCATGAGGACACTTTAATGATGTCCTTTGTGTTTGATCCGAAAAATATTAGCTGAAAACTCAGCTGCTAGTGAGGTTTTAGTTCCTAATGGCTGAATTAGCAAAAGAGTCTAGTAGGAGGTCTTGACATGATCTCTCAAGTTTGAGGGATGAGCCGTTGTTCTGTGCCACCCATAAGCATGAAACAATATTTCTTCTTTTCTATGGAGGGAAGAGGATTATTTTATCTCTTCTCAGATGTCTTCAGAAACGTCTCATTATCATGTCAATATGATGAGCAACTACATATATTTCACTTGTTCGCATATTTTCACTAAAGAGAAATTACAGATCACAGACATGAGTTAGATAAGATCAATGAAAGAGACTGAAAGACCCAGCTGAACATTAGATAAGAAGGCCATTTTTGTATCGCTGTACTGAGGGGGTTGTGATGGCATCTTTGTCAATGAGATTGAAATCCAGGCTTCTGTGGTGTCAGAGCATTTGGAGGCTAAGGACTGGAGAGTGAAGTGCGGCTGAGCTGTAAAATCCAGGTATGTCCTTGACGGTATTAGCACTGAACTGTCAGTTTGGCATTGATGGTGCCCACGTTCACCATAGGCACATACCTATAGACTGTTTTAAATAATTCAGGGTCTGAATAGACAGGAAAGAACAGAATGGGAAAAGCAATATTACTGTCTGTACTTTACACCTGGGGAGCTCAAAAAAGTTTGGCTGCTATTTTTGTTTGCTTTGTGTGAAATCACATAGTGAATTGTAGCATTAGCAAGGTGGTCAGATCACTCTAACGATTAGACCAAATGTGGTACATCCTCTGTGGGATAGATTGCCTTGAACTTTAGATTTCTCCATTAATTGCTTATTTAGTGAGTTAAACATCTCAGCTGCCTTTATGGTTAACTGAAAGAGACAGGACTTCTCAGGAAGAGGCTTCTAAGCTACTCATTCCTTTCAAAAGGGAGTGCCATGTGAGTGCTTTTTGAAGAGAGCCACATCCTGCCTGAGCTGCAGACCCAGCACTACATGAGCCATTCAGGCTCCCTCTACTAGTAACTGAGTAGAAACAGGCATTTTCTTAGTTTAAAGAGAGAGAGAAGTCGATGAGTTTAGATGAAAAACCTCTACTTTGGATGAATAAACTCTGGTGATGTTAATTCTTTCCTCAGCAAGTAAATAAAGTAAAATACCTAGCTTAAAAGATGAAAGAAGTTAGAGAACTTGCTCACTGTTTAGACTGTTTCCAAAGCCAACAGTGTTAACTGCATGTTAGACTTAGCATCACCTAAAAATATCCACATACTAACTCCAATTCAGCTAGAATGTTTGTGTTGCAGAATAAAGCAAAGTGCTGAGTTTTTCAGTTGGGCCTCAGTTGCTGTATCATCTCAGATGTGCACTGCAGTACCCAAAGATAATCAACGAGCTCTGCTCTCAGCGCCTTGCTCTGTAGCTGTCTGTTTCTGGGGCTGACTTGTTCACAGCTAGCACAGAGAATCTCTACATGAGGCTGGTCTAATTGTTAAAAATATAATCATAGGAAGCTTTGAAAAATCTGAGCCCCACAAAATGAACACAAGGTCCTGGTACTTAATCCCAGCATTTTCCCTACTTGATGGTGGATTACTCCATGAAATATACTCGTAAACAACCTTGTCTTCCTTTCTTATCTATACAGTCATCACACATCTCATCTTAGCATGTAGACTGTTACAGATGTATGCATGGCAGTAAACAATCACACAACAGTGACCCATTTCATCCTGTTGGGACTGACAGCTCAACTAGAACTACAGTTCCCACTTTTTCTAATGATCCTACTAATCTATGTCATCACTCTTGTGGGTAATCTTGGAATGATTGGATTGATCAGAATTGACCTCCAACTTCACACACCTATGTACTTCTTCCTCTTTAACTTGTCAATTGTGGATCTCTGTTATTCTTCAGTTTTTGCTCCAAGGATGCTGGTAAACTTCTTAGTGAAGAATAAGACTATTTCTTATTCTGCATGTATTGTTCAGCACTTTTCATTTGTTGTGTTTGTGACCACAGAGGGATTCCTGCTAGCTGTCATGGCCTATGACCGTTATGTAGCTATTTGCAACCCACTACTTTACACCACACTTATGCCCAAGAAAGTGTGCATTTGGCTGGTAGCTGGATCATATTTAGGGGGACTCTTTAATTCATTGATACATACTTGTGGCTTACTGAAGTTGTCATTCTGTGGACCTAATATCATCAACCATTACTTCTGTGATACAAACCCACTGTTGAAACTTACTTGCTCTGATGACTATATCAATGAGATTATGCTTGTAACCCTCTCTGGGATCATAGCTATTTCCACACTTCTAATTGTCATAATTTCCTATCTCTACATCATCTTCTCAGTCCTGAGAATGAGCTCCACAGGCAGGCACAAAGCCTTCTCCACCTGTGCCTCACATCTGACAGCTGTAACCCTATTCTATGGGCCTGTGAGTTTAAGCCACATACAGCCCAGTTCGAGATACTCACTGGAACAAGAGAAAATCTCTTCAGTATGCTACACACTGGTCATTCCCATGCTAAATCCACTGATCTACAGTCTCAGGAACAAGGAGGTGAAAAATGCACTTAGAAGGGTGATGGAAAGGAAAAAAGGCTGTTTACTGACTTGTATTTCAGAACAATCAATTCCCTAGAAAAGCTGAAAGGAGAGGGAAATATCAGTTCTGTACCAATGTTTTGACTTTTACTAATAATATGTGCATAAGAATCAAATGTAAATGAAAAATTAGAGAAACTTTTACAGATAATTTTTAGTATCTTGAAGAAACATGAAGACCTAAAATGGTATGTAATGAAATGTAACTTAAACATTTCACTTAATTTTGGACATTAAAGCTAAATAGACATAAGGAAAATAATAAAAAAAATCTCTCAACTTTACTCTTTAGTTTTTACTATATTCCTGCAACTCTCTGACATATTTTGAATTTCCTCGAGGAGAAAATGAAATTTGTCTGCTAGTGTTTGGCTCCCATAACACATGTCTATGTTTTTGGGGTGAGGTTGTAGGAAAATATTTTAACTCTTTATTTCAAGAGACAGAGCTTACAAATTCAAATGCATACTTGCAGCATTGCCAGTGATAGCTCTTGCATTACATATTTTTATTGTTGTTACTGTTTTTTAATGATATGGCTATATCTGATGTGGCTTAGGTCACAGAAAGGAGGCCAAAATGATATTGGACTAGCACTAGCTACACATAAAATTCTGTAAATTCTTTCAGCTTTACTAACCATGATTTCTTAGTAAATAATAAAAAACCCACCAAAATCCACAATCAGATATGGGAAATAACTCACTTTTCCACGGACGTACATTTTTTCATTGTCTTTATGAATTCTCAGCTGAGCAGTCTGTCTATCCTCTTCACTTTCTACGGAGCTTTGTAAATAAAGTGTCTCTGTGGTCTTCCAAAAAAAGAAGCGCCTCAAATTATTGGAACTGTCTATAAACTATAAGGAGATGTTCTTCAGTAGGAGTATCATGACTGGATGTGTACAAGAGACAAGATGATCCTTGAAAATCAACCAGCTTTCCTGGATCTCTCCTCTCTTCATGGTTATACCACATGTAATTCATCCAAGAAGGTCCCTGAACAGGCTAAAGTCTGTTTTACTGAAATCTGGGGTTGTGATCTTGCTTTTTGTCTCATTCCCTCCTCTTAGGATCCTGATCTCCACCATCTCATGCTCACTGCTGCTAAGGCTGCCCTAACCTTCACATCCTTGGCCAGTCTTTCATTGTTTTTTAATCTGAGGTCCAGCACAGTACCTCCACTCATCAGCTCCTTAATCACCTGTGTTAGGAATTTGCCATCAAAATAGTACAGAAGCCTCATGGATTACTTGTGCACTGCTACATAGTCCCTGCCGCAGATATTACTGTGGGTAAAGTCCCCCATGAGAAGGAGAGCCTGTGAACATGGAGCTACTTCCAGTTCTCTGAAGAAGGCTACCTCTACTTCTTTTTCCTGATCAGGCAGTCTGTAGCAGACACCCACAACAGCGCCATTCATGTTGGTCTATCCATTATTCCTGACCCATAAGCTCTCAGCTGGCCCTTCACCCATCTGCAGGCAGAGCTCCATGCATTTCCATTGGTCTCTCACACAAAAGGAAACTCCCCCTCCTCACACTCCTAGCCTCTCCTTCCTAAAAAGCCTGTATTTATCTGTGTCAGCATTCCAGTCGTATGAACTGTCCCACCACACCTCTGTCATCCCATTGAGATCATAGCCCTGTAATTGCACATAGACTTCTAACTTCATTTGTTTGCTCCCTATGCTGTGTACATTAACAGGCTCTTTAAAGAGGCACCTCAGCATGCTGATTTCCCAGAAAGAGTACGAGAGCTTTTCCCATATTGCTGTTCTTGATTGCTGGTCATTCTCTCCCTCTCCTGTCATTCCTAATTTAAAGCCCTTCTTATCAGTTGGAGTTACCTCCTTACAGGTTGGACAGCCTATTGGCAAAGAAGCTTTTGCCTCACTTTGTCAGGTGGATCTCGTCTCTTGCAAGTAGTCATTAGTCCTCAAAGAAGGTCTCATGGTCATAGAAACCTTGTTGCACAAACAATTTTTGACCTGCATAACCCATCCAATCCTCTTCAAGCCCTTCCTCCTCACTGGCAGGATCAAGAATACCACCTAGCCCTCAGGCCCTTCACCACTGCCCCCAACCATGTAGTCATGCTTGATACTTTCCAGGTTTCCCTCACAGTTTTTTTGGTGCCTGCATGGTCTTTCAACTTTACCATAAATCTGAGCAAGCACAAAACTTCCCTTTATAACAGGTCAGGTTAGCAGATGGGAACTTCCTGCAGCAGAGAGTATCCCACTACTAACCTCTCTTTCTCCTGCTGCTCCTGTGTGGCGTAGGCTCAGCTTGCACGGAAGCTTCATCTGACAGAGCTGCCAAACCTTTGTCTGCTATGAGGGCACTGAAGTTATTCTGTAGTTGCAAATTTACAGGTGGAGTAGGAGCATCATCTTGGTGCCAAAAGTCACAAACTTCCAGCCTTTGCCACCATGGGAGCCCTCACTTCCCAGTCTGATAGGCACAGACTCTGCCTGCTTCTCCTTATGTACTGTTGGGGATTCAGGCTTTCTAAGCTGTAGGGTCTCAGAGAAGATCTAGTTGATTTCTTTCTTGTTGTCTCTGATGCTGCCAATTGCTGCCATGCAACAAATTAAAGAGAAGGCAAAAATGGAAATATTTCTACCTCCAACTTTTCAATATCCTAACTCAACTTTTTCCATATCCTTCTACCAATGTCTGCGTCAATATTCTCAACTGGGACACTGCAGAGCAGTTAGAGCACTTAAAAAAAAAAGAACCTTAGGGATCCTTTCTCTCAGTTCTGATGCCACAGTCAAATGTTTATTCAATATGGAACAATCTCTGTGCTTTTGGTTGTTTTTGGCACGTATCTTCCACTGAAGGCTGTGGTACAGACTTCAGTGCTTCAGGCTTTGTCCATGACAAAAGCAAATGAGATGACTAAATCCTGAAAGTGCCCTTCAAGGTCAGGGCCAGAGGCACTCGCAAAGATCCCACTGAAATAAACAAACTATGGTTCCATCCTTACAGTCTGAAAACTACGTGTCCTCATTTAGAGATCCTTCCAGATGTTCAGTGAACTAAGGTGGAAAAAAAAAAGAACAAGGAAACAATATAGAAAACAAGAAGCATTTATCCAGCCTTTATGTACACTAGGCTTACTTCTCTGTGACTTCTAGGGTATGTGACCTCCATGGAGCTATGTAAGTATAAAGCAAAAGTGAAAACCAATGAATTAGCTTAATTACAACAGTGCAGTCTTCCCCATAGTCACAAAAAAACCCTTGTAATATTAATGATCAGTGTCTCAAAAGGCCAATTGCCCAACCACTTCTGTATTGCTTTTAGCTGTTTGAAAACTTTATACCAAGCATGGAAATAGTCTCTCATTATTTACCCAGACTGATCCTGTGGGGCTTTGGAAGTCAAGAATGAAATACACTGCGTTTTTTTTTCTCTCTCTCTCTTTTCTGCAGTGTCTGAAAATTTCAGTGGACACAGTAGTTCCTGTATGGAAATGAGAAGTCTCATTTCTCCGTCTCTCCGTCTGGAATCCACACTTTCTCAAGCTCATGTACAGTCCCTTCCAGGATAAACAGAGCTGAGATGGGCTCTGTAGTATGTATGTGATTGGGAAAGCTGTACTTCATATTTCAGGTAAGTATAAAGTATTTTAGTAGAGTTTCGACTGTAAATAAGACAGGTCTTTTCACGAGTCTTGGCTCTTTATTATTTTTGTCATTTTTTTTCTTATTTCATTCTTGGATGTGATGCTGAATATGTTGAAAAGGCCATGGGAAACTGGTGACTTGAAAAACCTTGGGACGGTTCCTGTGCTGAAATGAAAGTGCATTTCAGTGTTATATAGCTCATACTGACAGGTTATGGCACTCTGAGGTTTTTTTTTTTTTTTTTTTTTTTTTTTTTGTTGTTTGATATCGGTTTGTTTTTTTGTCTTCACTTGTTATGAACATCAATGTTTTTAATTGGCCAGTGGAGTGCCTTAAAATGTTTCTTTTCAATTGGGCAGATTAATGGGATTATAGATTTTTTTTTGTTACTGATCACTTTAGATCCCCCTAAGAAAATTCTTCTTCATTTTCAAATGAATATCTTTTTCATCTTCTTAACAAAGATTGCCAATTTCAGATTAAAAATATCAAAAAGCCCAGAGAAGGAATCTTCTCCCCTAATTTCATTCACTTCATGAGAAGTGTAATCTAAGTTTGTTCTCCAGATCTCTCTATAGAAATGAACTTTTCATCCCTGCTCTTTCAGAATCCAGTCTTGCAGTAAAATGAGTTTTACTTCTGAGGTTCTTGTCTCTCTCCTCTGCCTAGGCAAGCAACCCAATCTTCTGACTACTAGTCTAGATGTCTAACATTAAGACAGCAAAGCTAGAAGTAAATCCCAAATAAGAAGAGAAGGCAAACATCAATGTGTTTCACAAATCTATGGGATAAGGTTACATAGGAATTTTTAAAGTATATTGAAAATTTTTGCTTCTTAAGTTTGGATTTAAACCTTACTAGTAGTGAATACTGCTCATGCAGAGATCCAGTTATGGGCTACACATAAGAAGTTTTATCAGTCTGAGGAACAAAGACATTCAATAACTGGAGACATGAGGGCCTTTTCTTAGCGCCTAGGCTCTGTATCTACTGAACAGAAAGAGGTAGTTCCTCCAGTGATGGTGCAGATTCAGAGTACTAAATGTCAAATTCTCTTCACTTAATTACTGTAAATGCCCTCTAGAGGGACTCACCTCTAGAAGCCTAGGCTTCCAAAAGAGACATCCATGCTCCTTACTGGAAGTTAAGGAATGTGAAATACTGCTGACTGTGTTTATTTGGTACTTTTCCCCCTACTCAGTTGAATTCGTGCTGTCCAACCATTTAAAATGTTAATATTGTGTGTCTTGTCGCTCTTATCTTGGCAGGAAAGAAGTACTTCAAAGCTGAAATAAATGAATGGGAACAATCACACAGTGGTGACCGAGTTCATCCTTCTGGGGCTGACAGATCTTCTGGAGTGGCAGATGGCCTTCTTTGTAGTGTTCCTGGGAATCTATATTCTCACACTGCTGGGCAATACTGGGTTGATCCTGATAATCAAAATCAATACCCAACTGCACACACCCATGTACTTCTTCCTCAGCAATCTGTCCCTCATAGATTTGTTCTACTCACCATCTATTACTCCAAAGACTTTGGTGAGCTTCCTGTCCAAGAGTAAAGCAGTGCCCCATGCTCAGTGCTTTGCCCAGTTTTCATTCTTTGCTGCTTTTGTAGGATCAGAATGCCTCCTGCTGGCTGTCATGGCCTATGACTGGTTTGTGGCCATCTGCAAGCCTCTGCTGTATATGGTGGCCATGTCCAGGAAGGTTTGCATCTTCCTGTCTGCTGGGTCATTTATAGGGGGTTTTGTGAATTCCCTGGTGCACACAAGCTCTTTGGTGAGCTTGTCTTTCTGCGGGCCCAATATTACCCACCATTATTTCTGTGACTTCCCCCCACTTCTGAAGCTTGCCTGCTCTGATACGCAAACCGCTGAGGTCTTATTGTTCACTTTTTCTGGAACTATTGCTGGCGTCACCATCCTCACAATCCTCATCTCCTATTTGTATATTTTTTCCACCATCTTGCAGATTCAGACCAGTAAAGGCAAGCACAAAGCCTTCTCCACCTGTTTCTCACCTGATAACTGTCACTTTGCTTTATGGATCCCTAAGCTTTATTTACATGCAGCCCAGTTCCAGGTACTCATTTCAACAGGAAAAAATTGTTTCAGTGTTTTATACACTCCTGACCCCAATTCTGAACCCCTTGGTCTACAGCCTCAGGAATAAAGAGGTGAAGGATGCCTTGAGAAAGGCAGTGTCCCAGTTCGTTTCTTAACCAGTGCAATGGTTGACATTATAGAGCCTAATGGAGTAGGAGGAACAATATATCTCCCAGAGCTACCTGAGTTCATGATAGTTGCTGTTCTTTTCAACAGCTCAGCTCAAAGCAGAATCTAAAACACGTGTGCTGACTCCCATTGTCAAAGTACCTACGCCTTTTCAGTGAGCAAAAGAGAATATCAACAACTCAACTGGACATATAAACCAGAGGACTCTCAATTTCTGAGACAACGTCACGATAACTGACATCATTAGATCATGATATCCAGTGGACCTAGAAGGAAAAGAACAGGAATTTTAGCTCCAAAATCAGTCTTTGAAAGTCCTTCACAATCTTTCTTTACCATGGTGCAGTAGAACAACATTCTGCATACAGCTTTGCAGTAATTTGTCTAAAGGGCAGACCTACAGGAGACCTTGGGCTGTAGGAATAGTCTCAAATAATTTCTAATGAAAAACAAGATTCACCAAGAAGAGAGCTGTTTAAAGCTAAGGTCATTAGGCTTTTAGTGAGAGGAAACAAATAGGTATGTCTCTGGGATAGTGTTGAGAATCCCAAAACTGATGTCTCAGCGAGTATAATTACTTTCTGCAGATGCTCAGCTCTTCTTCTACTAGTGCCTAGATGATTTGCCTGAACTAGACCAGAAAATTCAAGATGATTTAAATTCATTGAAGCATACTGTGACCAAGATTCCACCTAGTAGAAGTTGGTGTGTTTCCACTGACCATTTTCCTTGGCTACAGGCTGCAGATAGGTTGGTATGTCCCCGAAAATGAGCTCTCAGTAGAACATGAAGAACAGAAAAAAAGACTGACCATTTATAAGGGCTTTGATAATATATGCAGATAGATTGGAAGTTGGCAGTTCCACAAGACGATTTAAACAATTTAAACTTCTGGCTTCCTAATGAATCTGTATTGGCTGTGCCCTCAATTAAGTATACGCTATTACCTGATATAGCCTAAATATTTGTTGGGGTACATATATAGGTAGCCAACTATAATGTAGTTACACTTACAGGGTAACAACATCAGAATTTATAAGCTGTTGTAGATAACAAAACAGAAACAATGTATATACAGGTGGCTAATTGTGTTTTGTGGTTGTGATAACTAAATAGCAGCATGAGAAACCACAGATAGGTGAAACTTTAAAAAGAACAAAAACAGCCTACTGGCATAATAGAAGTTGCTGACCAAGTCAAAAATTACCAGGGTAATCACAGATACCAAACAAAGGTATAAAGTTAGGAAATTAAGGTCAATAGGGAAAGGGTGAACAAAGGTGGGCTGTTTATCTGGGAGAGGATGAGTGTGGTAAAAGGGAAAAACTAGGGAGGGAAAAAAAGGAATAATGTTATTAGTGCTTTACAGGGGTACCTATCAAACAGCCCTGTACCTGATCAGTGCATCTTGGAGCAGGACAACAAACACATTGTCGCTTTGACCACAAGCATGTCTGGCTTACTTCCATGGTCAGGGGAGACCTAGTGTGCTTTTCCTACCTAACATGAGAGAGGGTGCACTGAGAAGGGATAAATTAAACACTCTAACATGGTTAATTACATGAATTAATGTGTGATCTGTTACACATGTCCCTAGGCTGCCAGCGTTATGCCTCTGACTAAATGAGAAACAGAATGGGCATGTATTTTGACCTATTTCCAGGTCACATTTGTTCGCATATGAGCTCACAGATAATTGCAAAGAAATTGGACATGAAGCTCAGCCAGAGTAATTTCTATTATTCTCCAAATTAAGCAGTATGGCTGTGTTGGTTTTGGAACAAGGAAGTCTAAAAAAAAGGGAGAAAAATGCAGTTACAATGTGAGAGATTTAAGGGTCAAATTCCCAGATAATGCATGGTTGTAAAACTCCATTGACTGTAAGCAAATCTGATAATTTTTATAGCAGTTAGAACCTGACTTTGAAGTAGGGATTTAGCCAAAATTTATTTGTAAGTAGCAGAAGGAAAGATTAAAAAAAAATTTTTGTAGCAGTGCTCTATCACATACATGTAAATACATGGAATAGAAGAAGTTATTTGAAAGACCTGTTTCTATAATCCCAACATGATCTCATCTTGATCTGCATTCTCACTCTAGTGGGAAAGCTTGGAATGACTGTGTTGATAAGGATTCGCTCTGAGCTTCACATCGCCATATGCTTCTTCCTCAATCTCTTCCTCAGTCTCTTCTTATTGGGGTTATTCCTCCATTACCACACCTGGACGTTTAATTACTAACAAAAAGGTGAAGAAGGGAAAATTGAATCTCTATGTAAAAACTGGATCTGTTTTGCTTTGATTGTTTGAACTCCAGGGGCTTTTTATTTATAAACAATGCATGCTTGTTTCTGTGTCTGTCTCAGAGTGTAGAGACTGCAATGAACAGTTTTACTTTTCTATGAAAACGTTAACAATACAATAAACTCAAGTAAAAATAGGGACTTTCATGTTTATCAGATAACTGGATGAGTGACTCCAGCTAGTRGGAGAATAGCCTGCAGCTGAGGCAGGAGCACTGGTTTGGAGTAATCGAGTCTGCCTATGTTAGGATGGGATGAACTGACCTCTGGAGGTGGTCTTCAAAGGAACTGCGTTGGTTAGTGTCACCTTAGAATTTGACTCATCTAATTTAATACATAAAATTCACTTAGCATAATCTGAGTACCTAATTCCTTTGTCTCTAGTGCAACAAAAATAATGCAGACCAACTGAAGTTTCAGGAAAGTTGTATCAATCAAGGCGAACAGATATTTCAGACTGAGTAGCTACCTGAAGTAATCACACTGAATTCATGCAGATGTAAATACATTTCAAATCTTAGTTCTCCTATATTTTTATGAATTAGTGTACCACTAAGAGAACTGAATGTTTCTTGTATTAATTTCCATGTTAAAAGCCTAGTAACAGATATTGACAAATTTCTTTACTTTGCTTCAGCGATAATCAAAATGAACAACAATTACAGAATGTGTCCTACTCTAATCTTTTTTCCTTTATAGCCTAGCCAAATGTAGTCTTCATGTCAAAGGGAAAAAGATGTGTGATATTACTCAGAGCTTATGCCAGGAGTTGTCATGTTTGCTTCATTCTCTATGATTATAAGCAAGCAATCAAAATGTTGTTAATAAGCACAACTGTTACTGCCAAGCTTTGACATTCCCCTGTTGGATTGAAGTCTCAGTAGGAATCACTGCTACTTGTGGAAATGTAGTGAGAGATTCTTGCTTCATATTTCATAATTCAATTTATTTGGAAGGCAGGGCAGGGAGGAATGAAAGAACAGAGGAATGAAGGAGATTGCTCTTCTCACATATTTTCCACAAGAAAAAGCCCATCTTCTGAGTGTTACATATGTTGTTTTGTTTTTTCTATTACACAGTAGTATGTTGCAACATTTATCTCAGTTCATATCTGGAAATTAAAAGAATTCTCCAAGAGATTTAATCATCTATGTCTTCTCCAGAATCATAGACAAAAATCTCTTTCTAGAGCTAGTACCCAAGACAAGTCAGTCTGCAGACACCTAAGAAAAGTGGTGAGGGAGATTCTTGCACCTTTCCTTTCCAAAGGAGGCCAATCTTTCAGCGTTGCTTAGTTCACCCTTCTTTACCTGTCTTATTTTACCTGAAACAATTAAAGGTATTTTAGTCAGAGTGGACCCAATGTCCTTGTAGTGAGACAATTTGCTCCAGAGATTGTTTGAAAGGCTGTCTACAGCTAATTTACTGAGTCTATGTCCTACTTATCAAAAGAAAGAGCATGATGCTCTCCAGCTTACAGGTGGCTTCAGGAGGTAGAATAGCTTCACGAAAGGACCAAGAAGTGCCAGCCTTCAACCAATTGATATCCTAAAAAAATCTAAGCACATTCAGATCATCAAAAAATTAATTCACTGTCCACTAGCAGCCATTATATGTACTGCTTTGGATACTTGGTTTCATCATAGCCAAACAATCAATTTGCTTTTTAATAGGGCATTGTTCCTCTGTAAACATTCCCCAGACCTGCACAGCTCCCTGCRGCTAGGGCACCTTATCCTTGTCTGCTGTCTGTCCTTGTTAGCTGTATAGTCATAAGAGAAGCACAGCTGGCAATAATACTTACAGTTATGGCCATGGTTATAGAATGTATGACAAAGCTCACAAAAGCTTCTCACCCCAAATATCCTTCCTGACATCCTTAATACTCTTAATGTTAATAATGAACTTAATGTTCATTTCGTAAAGGAAGRAAACAGGTCTTGGGATAATTAAATCTATCGTTCAGCTTAAAAATTCCCCAACCTACATTCCCCTTGGATAGGAGGATGATGCATATATTAACATGTAGCATATCCTCAGATAAGGAGATGTCACTCAGTGTGACCTTCTTGTGCACAGAGGACCCCAGTTTGTCATGCAGCTCTTCTGCTCAGCTTAGGAATTCTGCATCTGTTAGATCACTGGTGTAAAGTGCTATGAGACTCCAAGCAAAACAGAGACAGTTGTCACTGGTATTTAGATCAGTTAAATAGGGCTGATTTTTGTCTTTTGGACGTAGTTTTGGAATGGGGGATAGATCTGCGTACCCCAGCCCCAACAGTTTTTACAATAATGATAGCCAGGCAGAAAGTCTGATCAAGACAGCACTCACTGACTTTGCTGGAGAGTATTGAGCCATCCTAAAACTTTCTCAGCATTCATATTGCTTAAAGTAATAGTGAGAGAATATAGAGAGTCATGCATATCGGCAGCTTCAGAAGGGAGCTGGGCATAATCACTAGGTTCAAGCAGCCTGTGTAAATGGTCAAAAACTTGCTCTATGTCCCAAACAAATGTTACATAAGCTTCATGTAGTGAAAATTGATCTAAATTTACATATTGGCATTCTTCTCCATATTGCCTAGCCCTGATTCTCTGGATTGGCCATTCCCACTGCCTTACATGCTTCATGGAAGCCACAAGATGGTCTGCTCCCTCCTCCACCATCTCTGTTGCATTTTTAGGGGAGGATTGGCAGATAAAGCTGGGCTTTCAAAAGCCCCCCTCAGGACTTGGCAGTGCAGTTGTTGGCCAACACTGGGAGACATCCATATTATGTACAAAAGCCTCTTGTTCTGCAGGGAGCTGCAGTTACCTGGAAACTGTTTCCAGAGGGTTGTCTCACACCCTGCTTGGAGAAATGTTCACTGGCCCATCTGATTCAGAAAAGCAGTTTGTGCTTAGTGTCTTTGTGATCCACATAATCTCTTGCAAAAAAGATGTTTGCAATTTGCAGACATAAAGTTTGTTTAGCTTTCCTAATTAGCAGAATTCATTGAAAAAGTTTTCTTTTTTCTCTCTCACTAACCTATAGCCAAGGTCCCAGAAGAAAAGAACAATGAACTCTTTTCCAAGCAGCACCCTTGGAGTTACACCAAACAAAAAATAACCACCATAGTCTATGAGTGTTAAAACAATTTACTCACTGTTGCAACCCCTGAAAAACTGGCTTAGTTTTACTAACTAACGGCCTTCTTTGTAACTCAGCTTTGCTTCACTATCCTATGAAAAATAGGAACAGCATCATCACCAGAGCCAACACTGATATTCCCACTTTTCAGTTCTGCCGCATCCCCGTGGTTTTTCCTGCTCTGCCTCTGTGGTCTAACAGGCCAGTTTTCGTGGCGTGCTTGGCCTGCCTCTTCTTTGCAGCAYTGGCCTAAGAACAAGGAAACACCTATAGCAGCAGCCTGCACCCCAGTAACGGTCCTACAGGGAGCTGTAAGATCCCCCACACCCGTGGGCAAAGGCAGCTTCCTAAGACCAACTGCCCTCTCCATGTGAAACTCACCTTGAAATAACAGTTTGCGATTCACAGCCCCTTGGCTGGTTCTTCTGGTCCACACGGTCTTTTGGGGGAATCTCTTCGGGGCTTTTTCTTGTCGTCCCATGCAGATGTTCTTCTGAAGCTGGCCTTTTGCTCTGGTTTTCCATTTCTGCAGACAGCGTTGCCTGTGC